>NW_026852478.1:0-172280 GCF_026571515.1 Ruditapes philippinarum
AATATAATAAAACTTAAAAAATCTTCTTTTAAAGAACTCAAAGAGCTAGAGTTAAGATATTTAGCATGATACATGTTCTAAGTGAGTGTCTACAAAGTTTGTTAAAATAAAAGCCCTGGGGTTAAAATTGGCCCCACCCCGGGGGTCATTGATTTTCCTTATATGTGTATAGCAAAAACTTAAAAATCTTCTTTGAAAAAACCCAAATAGCTAGAGTTAAGATATTAAGCATGAAACATTTTCTAGTAAGTGTCTACAAAGTTTGTTCAAATAAAAGCCCTGGGGTCAAAACTGGCCCTGCCTCAGGGGTGTCATTGTTTTTAACTATATGTGTATAGTAAAACTTAAAAAATCTTCTTTTGAAAAGCCCAATTAGCTAGAGCTTAGATGTTTAGCATGAAACATGTTCTTATGGGTGTCTACCAAGTTTGTTCAAATAAAAGCCCTTGGGTTAAAATTGGCCCTGCCCGGGGGGGGGGGGGGGGGGGGGGTTGTCGGTGGAGGAAGTCATTTTTTTTTTCATTATATGTGTGTAGTAAAAACTTAACATCATGAAACATCTTCTAATGGGTGTCTTCCAAGTTTGTTCAAATAAAAGCCCTGGGGTTTAAACTGGCCCTGCTCCGGGGGCCTATATACAGGTGAGTGACCTCAGGGCCATCATGGCCGTCTTGTTTCATTTATACACGTTGAACTTTGTCTGGGACATAACTTTAAAACCATAAGAGATGTCAACATGAAACTTTGTAGGTAGATAGATCTCATTGGATAGAAGTGCAGTGCAAAAGAACCTTAAAGGGGCTACACTGAGGTCTGACGGGTAATTTGGTGTCCAAAAAAAATGTATACAAATTTCCCCACAAATCACAATATTATGACTAAAATAACAATAACTTACACTTTAACCAACCCTCTAACAACAATTATGCTAGAAAATGCATTTTCACATTAGCTTTTGATGAAAAAATGAAAGTTGGTTTTCCCAGACATGTACAGAAGTTACCCACAATTCATCGGGTATAACTAAAATACGCAACGGACATTTTTGGAACAACAGAGTAAACGGGGGTAAAAAAAGTCTATTGATTTTTTCTCAACTCTCTAACCTATCATGTTTATATAACTTGAGTATAACGAAGAAAAACTGTATAAAAGATAATCAAGGTAGCAATTTCTTTGTCTTGAAAAATCAAACGCCAGCGAAGCGGTCATTTTCTAGACAAAACGGAAAGCTATTATATACATGTACAATTATTTTCATTGACATTTCAGTTTCAATTGCAAACATAATGCATCGGTGATATTTATACTAAAACGAGCACAGTGTAATCACACTAATAAAAGTATTTAACGCTATCTATAACGTATTTAAATCAAATACAGTTAATGACATCTCTCATTTGATTTGATTGTTTGTTTTTGGGATGGAGTGGGGGTTACGTCACACAAAACTGTGTAGGTCATTTTGGCGACTCTTCAGTTTTACTGGTGGAGAAAGAACTCAGGTGCCCCCTTTGCAAAATTGTTTCTGGCACAAACGGACATCTGTGTATGTAATGAGTGACGTTTCGTAGGCTATCTTGATAGGATCGTACATACACGTTCCACACACAATTACATCATATTCATACCATAGGCAAAATTAAATGTACGTTTCCTATTGTTACAATATGAAACCCCAGAAAAAAACCTATGAACCAGCTTCTGAATGTGGCATTTCCATCGTTATTCCATAAAAGCACCCCCCCCCCCCCCCCAAAAAAAAAAAATAAAAAAAGAATGAGTACATCAATGGGCATGCTCTGGAGTGTTGGTATTTATAACCTGCACTCCAGTTACGCACTGTGCATGTATATGAATTCGATTTAACTCTGACACGTTTTCAACAGAAAAGTCTTCAAACTATGATACAATAAATGTTTATGATTCTACTAGAAACTTGTTTAGAATTTAATGATTTTTTGGTGAAAACGATATAGTTTACTTGTACTACATATAAGATCAAAGTGCTGAAGGCACTGAAGAAAAACCGGATAAAACTATCACATTTTCACTCCAGTTTCACAGGTAAATTAATTTTATATGTCGCGGTTTACATCTAAATATCAGCTAACCTTTGCTTTTTGAGACTTTTGTTTTTTGAAAATAATCTAAACGAGTAAAATAAATCCTCTTTTATGGGCAAATAATTTAATAAGTAGCATCCCCGATTTCTCTTTCATAAATTGGCTTTAGCAAATTCTTTTCTATTCAAATATTAAAAACATTCTGTCAGTGACGTGTCCTCTACTTGAAATCTTCCTGGTGTGTATTTTTCGGTAACAGGAAGAAAATGACAGTCTGTTCGTATCTTTCGGTAACAGGAAGAAAATGACAGTCTGTTCATTTGATCTTGACTGTGAAAAATCATGTTTTGTGAACCAATTTATCCTGCCGATAAAGATTTTGCAAGCAATCTGGTGGTTTATGTTCTAGTGCTTACACTTAATTTTTAATTCCAAAGAACATTTCTTAGGAGACCTTTAACGTTTGATTACGGTATAATCACTATAACCGAAATACTTAGGAATTAATTCCTGTTACTGTGAAATTTTTCGTTCACGTGTTTTAAAATACTTAAGTAGCTCTAAAAATTTTCAAAACGATATCCAGTATTTCCGAAACAATTTACAAAGGCTTTTAATACACAATCTTATAAATCTTAAAGTATTACGAGAACCACCCACATAATCTCCAGAAATACATACGAAAAACAAGATAAATCAAAAGGCTGCAAGCTCTGTGGTATTTTTCTGATATTTGCAATATAAATCGCACTGTGTAACTGTATTTATTTTCCTGTATAAGTTTATTTTTATGTGCTATAATTCTTCTTGCTTGGTACCAGAGTTTGATACATATGGAATTTTGCATGACTAGAGTTGCATCAAAAAAATCATTTATGTTCATTTTTATGACAGCCACACTTTATCCTTGCATATCGTGGCTATTTCCTTAACAAAGAAACTTTATAAAAAATAATTGCCTTGAATTGGATTTGAACCTCAGACACACTAAACGAGCGCGTTACCCTTGCACCACGAAGAAGATATACGAACAATGCCTGAATAAAATCAAGTAATACTGAATTTAGATTTTTCACTGCATTTCGGGTTAATTTCGAGGTTTTATGTTCAAGATAAACCTGTTCTTTAACATTGATGTAAATAATTTAACAAAAATCTTCTCGCCAAAACAGTCCGACATGTATATATTCCACTACTCGACAGTCAGATTTATTTGTGAAATAAGCTCTCGACATCGCTTAAAATAGCATTTTTCATTGATTAAAATGATATTCATCCGCGTAATTTGTGAATGTGCATTCATTGACAATTCTATAAGAGCCAAAGCTAATTTTTTAAACTTTGAATGCGTTGTAAATTGTTGGATACTTATAACAAAATGAAAAATATTTCTTTCTTTTAAATCGGTAGTTTTCAGCTGTTTTAAGAACTGTTTGTTGTTAGTTTTGTCGTGAAACCGCTGTGTCAGAGATTGAATGTTAGCTTTGTATTTCCTAATCTTCGATCACAGATACAAAAAGGAATGGTAACATTCAATGAATACAACACCGACACGACCAAGCAACACATGACCACAGCTAAATTATCAATGAAAACATTAATTTCAGGCTTTCAAGTGGTAAATAAAAAGAATAAACAACAAAAATGAAAAACAGGAAGAAAGAAGAGACAAAAGTAGAGAAAAGTAAAGGTTTTAGTACTATAAAAGAAAGAAAAGCAGCGTTCTCTCCCTAACTTATTTATGCAATGAAATGCATCCGATCAATATTTAGCCATTGTAGTTTTTGAAACCAGTCACTCGTGTTTTCAAAATAGGAAATGAATCCGACTTTTTTTATCAAAACATTTACAAAACTATTAACAATGAGTATGCCATGATAAACATGCTATAAGGAGTAAAAACAATGGTTTAGATATGCATTGCCTTTTACCGTCTAGGAGTTAGAAGTATTATAAAACATAGTTTAAGCAAGCAATGGTTGTTGTATGAGGTGAGGTTAATAATATCTTACTGAATTTTTAAAGTTACTTTTACTTACCTGCCCTTCACATTTGTCTTGCTGTATCATGATTTTGTTTGTTTCGTTTAATTTGAAAGAAAGTTATGGTTTAAAGAACAACAACTATATAATCAGTTTTAAGTTTATTTCACTAGTCACGGCAATAACCCTGCTGTGGAAGCTTGACTATGTCGGGGGCTGCGTCATGTGAACGTTGCCGTCGCCTTGATTGTCTTTATTCCAGTTTTCCTTTTTTACTCTTATAACGCTCTCAATTTCTTTTCCACCGGGAAGCTTTCAATATATTTGTAACATTAAAGCACAGCTCAATTGACCCACACTAGTACGGAGGCTTCCAATAAGAAAGAAATTTATCAGGATATCTGCTAAATCAATAATGATAATAATAATATTAATAGAGCCAGATTGTAACTCTTTTCCGACCTTCTTGATAATGTTTACCATGTGCATGAAACAGGTATCAATTACCTATAGTTTTGAATGTCTAGATCAAAAACATAGTAATCTTCTCATCAACAAAGTTTACATCCAATGCGGATAAATATGCAAGTATGTATGTAAAATGATAAATATTAAATTTCAGATCTATCTAGCAAAGGAGATCGATTTTTTCTTAAAGAATTTTAATTATGTGCACTAGACATACATTAGAAATATTATCTAATAAAGTTGAAGCCTAAATGTCCTATAATGAGGCCGGATTCATTCTCTATTAAGCAAGTGCTTTCAGTGCTTTGATCAGAGTGAAAGAGAAATCTCTGGAATAACATTCTGTGTGTGCGTGTGATTTTTTATGCTTACAATACTCAAATTCATGTTCGTTGTATAAAAGGTATTACGAAGTTTTTTGTCCTGAACGGGTGTCAGATAAACCAAAGTGACCTTTGAAATAGGACCCATTACACTGATTGACAAAGTAAATTTTCTTAGCCTAGATATCATGATATTTTAACCATTACAAAGTTAATACATAAAATTTAATAATTACACGAAAGCTCTCAAATTAACATAGAATATTTGTAAAATTTGTGTATGTCAGTTTCGAACTCCGTACGTTTATCTAAATTCATCATTGTAATGGAGAAAAAAACATGATTACAACAATGTAATGCTTTAAATATATTGAAATTGCTTTTGAAAGATTTTTCTCACAAGAACATATGTGAACAACAAGAAATTTAACAAACAAACCCATTATTTGCTTTTAAATTTATGGATTGTTGGTATATTCCGGTTTCGCACTTTCGATGCTGCCGATACACAAAAAATTCTCCGTTTCGCTTTTTAGTCATCCCGAGACTCATCACGTGACCGTTGTTTTTATTCAGATTTGCAAACTGAAAGGTGTTTAAACGCTTTTCCCACAAAATTGGAGAAAATATGTATTTCAAACGACTTGCCAATCCAAAGAACACATATCAATGTATCACTGATTCTGTTTGAATGTCCCTAACTCGCAGGTAACAAAAAATTATCGGTTCGTGAAATTTTACTTTTTTTTGTGACATTCGGCCGTACCTCAGTGGAGTACCTTTAACTCTGCTTTGCCTAATTTTGGAGTTATTGCCCTTTGTTCATTTTGACACTTCAAACTTTGTCTGGGACATAACTCTGAAACTATAAGAGATATCAACATGAAACTTTATAGGTAGATAGATCATATTAAAATGTAGTGCAAAGAAGCATAACACGGCCTTGCCTTATTTTGGAGTTATTGTCTTTTTAGCTCACCTGAGCTTGCTCAGGGTGAGCTTTTAGGATCGATGAATGTCCGTCGTCCGTCCGGCCGTCCACAATTGCTTGTGAACACTCTAGCGGTCGCATTTTTGCCTCAATCATCATCAAACTTGGTCAGGATGCTTATCTAGTTGAAAGCTCGGATGAGTTCGAACATGGGTCATCTCAGATGAAAAACTAGGTCACAAGAGCTAAAAATAGAAAAACCTTGTGAACACTCTAGAGGTCACATTTTTGACCCAATCTTCATCAAACTTGGTCAGGATATTTGTCTAGGTGATAGCTCGGATGAGTTCGAACATGGGTCATCTCGGATGAAAAAGTAGGTCACAGGAGCTATAAATAGAAAAACCTTGTGAACACTCTAGTGGTCACATTTTTGAACCAATCATCATCAAACTTGGTCAGAATGCTTGTCTAGTCAATTGCTTGGATGAGTTCGAACATGGGTCATCTCTGATGAAAAACTAGGTCACAGGAGCTAAAAATAGAAAAACCTTGTGACCACTCTAGTGGTCACATTTTTGACCCAATCATCATCAAACTTTGTCAGGATGCTTGTTTAGATAATAGCTCGGATGAGTTCGAATATGGGTCATCTCGGATGAAAAACTAGGTCACCGGAGCTATAAATAGAAAAACCTTGTTAACACTCTAGCGGTCACATTTTTGCATCAATCATCATCAAACTTGGTCAGGATGCTTATCTAGTTGATAGCTTGGATGAGTTCGAACATGGGTCATCTCGGATGAAAAACTAGGTCACAGGAGCTAAAAATAGAAAAACCTTGTTAACACTCTAGTGGTCACAATTTTGACTCAATTGTCATCAAACTTGGTCAGGAAACTTGTCTAGGTCATTGCTGGGAATAAATCGAACATGGGACATCTCGGATGAAAAACTAGGTCACAGGAGCTAAAAATAGAAAAATCTTGTTAACACTCTAGTGGCTACTGTTGTGATCCAAATATTCTGTTAATTGGTCTGAAAGTTTGTTTTGATGATTTCTAAGTCAAGATCGAACATGGGTCATCTTGGATGAAAAACTAGGTCACACCGCCCAAATATGGAAAAACCTTGTTAACATTCTAGTGGTCACATTTTCGACTCCATTATCATCAAACTTGGTCAGAATGCTTGTCTAGGTAATTGCTTGGATGAGTTCGAAATCGCATGTGAAACTAGGTCACCGGAGCTAAAAATAGAAAAATCTTGTTAACACTCTAGTTGCTACTGTTTTGATCCAAGTATCCTGGAAATTGGTCTGAAAGTTTGTTTTGATGATTTCTAGGTCAAGTTTGAATATGTGTCACCTGGGTAAAAAACTAGGTCGCACTGCTCAAATATGGATAATCCTTGTTAACACTGTAGTGGTCACATTTTTGACTCACCTGTCATGAGACTTGGTCAGAATGCTTGTCTAGGTAATTGTTTGGATGAGTTTGATAATTCAGGTGAGCGATCTAGGGCCATCATGGCCCTCTTGTTTCATTTTTTTTACTTAAATTTTTGTCAGAAACCATGGGAGTTATCAACAACAAATTTTGTAGGTAGATTGATCAATGCAATCAAACATTAACTCTGCCTTCCTTAACCCATTACCGGATATATAGGCCTTTTAAAGCCTTTTTCAACCCCCTCCCTCATTTTGTTGTCTCTAATGGTAAAAAAATGCCTATTAAGGCCCCCAACAAATGTTTTTGTTTGAGAAATGCTGTGTTGCAGCACTATGAAATCAATTTTGATGGAAAAAATCAACGGAAAATAGTGATTTTTGGCAATGTTGAGATGTCCCCTCATTGCCATGGTAATAAGAAATTTAAGACTGAGCATGTTGTTGCAAAGGCAATGGTCCAGTCAACATTTGTGCCAAGTTTGTTAAGAATTGAAGCAGTTTTATAGCAATTTGAACTTGTAACGGGAGACTTTTCAATGAAAACAGCCATTTTTCACAAAATGCTCATGCAGTAATGGGTTATTTTGGAGAAATTGCCCTTGGTCCATTTTTACACTTTGAACTTTGTCAGAGACATAACTCTAACAGAGACACTAAAAGAGGTATACTTTTCTGTGTCCAAAACCTACTTGGATCTCCCAGTTTAACCAGCTCTTGTTAACAATAGGCAAAACAAGTTGATTTTTCATTTGTCTTACCTGACATGCTTGTTTTCTTGTGCATTTTTAAACCACAAAAAAATGTGTAAAAGAAGGTACAAGAATTTTGAATTTAATAATGAGAAAATAATATTTCACTGTACTTGTGATGCTAGGTTCTAGTCCATTGTCTTCAGCAATATTTTTGTTGTTAAGAGAAGTGAAAGTATGTATTTAGAACACTCACATGCTCTTGTGGATATGAAATACTTATTTTCTCGGTTGTATGAAGGAAATAAGTGTCAGTTTTATTTTTTTGTTCAAAAGAAAATATAAACTACATGTATAATCATGACAATGTGTTACCCTGCAGAAACTGACAGTGCTTAGCCACCAGTAAAGAGTCAGATCAGCTTGTGCACCAAAACCAGACTCTGTAGTGTTTGTAGCACAGTTGTGATATTTTGATTATTGAACTCCCTAAAGATTTGAATGGATTTTTCCAAGCTCAAAGCTTGGCTATTCCATTTCACAAATTCTGTAGGGTACAGGTTAAGAGAATTTGTTTCAAAGAAATGATCGTAAAGATGTTGAAAGTGCATTAATATCCTAAACAAACAAAAATTTAACTATATCTAAAACATTTGAAAAGGAAAAGTCCTTACATATGTATAAACAAATTTATGACTACTGTTCTCTTTTGAGATTAATTTATATGAATTTATGAATTATGACTGTTCTATATTGATTGTAGATAAGTTATGCTGCTGATGATGCACTGATAGGAATTGATGTATTTATGCATTTGATATCTGTAAAGATTTGTGGTATTAGATCACGAAAACAGTTTTATGGCAGTATTATAAATAACAGTGAAGCTGAAGTTTGGAGAACAGCCAGGTCATTATGTCAAGGTAACTGATCATTTTGTTTATTCAATCATATCATGAAAGTCAGATATCTATGTTGTTACTGATGGTATTTTATGAATTTAGACCATTAATAAAAATTATGTTTTGTTAAATACTGATGAAGTTGTTGAAATCCTGTGAAATTTCTTAGCTAACTTATTGTAGGAAATGTTACTTTGTTTTTACACTTTACACTATAGTATATTTAACCTGTGTTACTGTAAATTGGGCAGTTTAATGTTTATAAATTGCTTATATGATTATTCTCCATTTAGATTACAGTATTTAGATTACAGTATTTAGATTATTTAGATTACAGTATTTAGATTACAGTATTTAGATTACAGTATTTAGATAGCAATTTATATAAGGAGAAGAATAATTGAATTTCATAAAAGAAGTGTGTGTGCCTTTTAGCTTAAATTTTCTCCTTTTTATGACACCACATTTTATGACACCACATTTAGCTATATATCTCACATGAAATATATCATTGATTTGAATCAATAACAATACTCATATTATTAAGTACTACAAATTGTATTTTGCAATTAGCAAAATTTATTTCAGTAAGACATTATTTACAGAAATATTTATTTCAATAAGATATTATTTAGGGTTTCCTACTTCAGGCAGTAAAAACATTTTTTATAACCCTGCCATTCCCCTGTCCTTTCCATGAAATTTTGTAGCCAATATTTTGATCAGCATATCTGATATGAACAAAAGTGTGTTGAAATTGGTGTAAAAACAAATAAACAATTGAAGATATTTAATATACTTAATCAACCAATTTCCATTTCCTAATTATTTGACAGGAATAATAGATGTAGCTTTTAAAAGCAAGAATTTGTCGAGTTTATTGGTGAAGGGAGACCACTCATCAGAAGATGAAGACTTTGAAAATGACATAATTAGTTCATCACAGGTATGTATTGATTCTAATCAGTTATTTCTAGTAGATAGCAAGTTTGATTTATTTTTATGCCACCGCCGCATCTGTGATGCGGTGGCATATAGCGATTCACCTGTGTGTGTGTGTGTGTGTGTGTTTGTTTGTATGATTGTGTGTTATATAGATTATATAGTGAACTTAAAAAATCTTCTTGTGAAAAACCACTAGTCCAATTTCAACCAAACTTGGCAGGATTGATCCTTTGGTGAAGGGCTTTCAAAGTTGTTCAAAGAATTTTATTCCATGCAAAAATCTGGTTGCAATAGCAACCAAAAGGAATTAAAAGAATAAATTTAAAAAATCTTCTTGTAAAGACCCAAAAGGCCTAGAGCTTAGATATTTTTCATAAGGCATTGTCTTGTAGACCTCTACCAAGATTGTTCAAATTATAGCTCTAGGGTCAAAGTTGGCCCCGCCCTGGGGGTCATTGATTTTCACTATTGTACATATAGTAAAACTTAAAATACCTTCTTGTCTGAAGGTACAAGGCTTAAAGATTTGATATTTGGTATATAATATCATTTATAGGTACTCTACCAAAGTTGTTCAAATTTTGCCTCTAGTGTCAAAATTAGCCCCGCCCCCGGGGGTCATAGGTTTTCCTTATATGTATATAGTAAAAACTTTAAAAAATCATCTTCTCGAAATTGACAAATGCTAGAGGTTAGATATTTTTCATGAAACATTGTGTAGTGAACCTCTAGCAAAATTGTTCAAATTATAGCCCTGGGGTCCAAATTGGCCCCGTCCTGGGGGTCATTGATTTTCACTATGTACATATAGTAAAAAATAAAAAAATATTATTGTCTGAAGGTATAAGGCTTAGAGCTTTGATATTTGTTATATGATATCATCTACGGGTCCTCTACCAAAGTTATATAAATTAAGCCCCTAGTGTTAAAATTGCCCTGCCCCAGAGATAGTTTTCCTTATATGTATAAAGTAAAAATTTGAAAAATCTTCTTTTCTGAATTGACAAAGGCTAGAGGTTAAATATTTGGCATGAGACTTTGCGTAGTGAACCTCTACCAAGGTTGTTCAAATTATAGCCCTGGGGACAAAATAGGCCCCCCGGGTGTCATTGATTTCACTATGTGAAAAATTAAAAAAACCTTCTTGTCTGAAGGTACAAGGCATAGAGCATTGATGCTGTATAATATGATCTGTAGGTCCTATACCAAAGCTGTTCAAATTTTTCCCCTGGTGTCAAAATTGGCCCTGCATGGGGGCATTGATTCTCATTATGTACACATAGTAAAAACAGAAACTAAAACAAATGTTTTCTGAATTGGAGAAAGCTACAGCTTAGATATTTGACATGAAACATTGTTTGGTGGACCTGTATCAAAAATTTTGCCTTGCCCAAGGGGGACAGTGACCTTTCTTGTCCTATGATGTACAGTATTGAAATTTTTACCATGTGCACAGTTTTAGTTGTAAAATTGAATTCTGATATCAGGTGATTTAGATTTTGAATGGAAAAGGTGTGGCTAAATGTTCCGCTACGAAAAACCGGAAAGGTCCATAAATTACCTTGTTCACTATGTCTAATGTTTACAAAACATTTTTGTTTATAGCAGTCATCATTTCCACATAAAAGTGGGAAACATAAATCAAGTAAAAAAGCATTCATGACAAGACAACGGCCCCTGTATTACAATGCCCAACTTCTAGCACCAGATGGGAAATGTTTAACACTATGTGATATAAGAAAAGCACAGTGGTATTTGGATAAAGGCCTTGCAGGTATTTGTCATTAAGGGTTTAATTATTCGAATTATATTGTAAATGTTTCTCCTTTTAAAGTGTATAAAGCTATATCTGATGATTCTTTTTTAGATAATAAATGGTAAAAGTATTTTGTTTCCCTCATTATTTTATGGTTGATTTTTGAAAAATTTGTAACATAGAATGTCCCTGTTTATTTAACACTGAATATTGTAAATGCACAGTTTTCATTTAGGGGTCACAGGTTCAACCTTCACCTTGTATGCCAAAACAGTTTCCAACCATTAACTCCACAACCCCCAAAGCCTCTTGAACTTCATGGGTGCATTTGTCTTAGGCTGTATATGACCCTTTTGCTTTTAGAGTTGAGGGATCAAAGGTCAAGGTAACTGTGACCTAGTATGCTAAAACAGTTTCCACATTGATAGTTTTGTCTGATTTTTTTTTTGTTTGCTTACTAAACCACCATTGTTATGCCCACCTTTGATGAAGTTTTACAGCATGATGTCAGTCCGTCAGTCTGCATGACCAGATAGGGGGCAATCTAACTGTAAACAAGACAAATGAAACAATAGAGGTCATTCTGTAAAAATAGAGTAACAGGCCAATGTCCACTTTTCCCTAAATTGCTTTTTCCTTTACATAACATTTAATAACATAGTTTAATCTCATTTCTTAACTTTTTGAATAAAGGCAGAAAAATGTCAAGCTTTTTATGCTTTTGGCAAATATAGGTTTCCAAGTATCTAAATTAGTTGGGTAATATTGAAGTACATAACAGTAAAAATTATCTATGGAAATCTAGTTTGCCCAAAGAATGAGAAATGATAAGTGAACTTGTATAAGCTTTTATCATACAAGTATAAACTATATATAGTGTGATCTTGTTTTCATTGTAGTGAAGGTGGGTGAGGACCCTCTAAGTGTGCAGCTAAAGTTTGAGCCCAAAGCACGACCAACATCAAGTCAAGATTACTACCTGCAAGATAAGGAGAATATTTGTGTAGTTTGTGGGGCAGATGAAGATTATGTTAGAAAAATTGTTGTACCTCAGGAATATAGAAAGTGAGTTCTTTTAGTCACCTACCGGTTTAACCAGAGGGGACTTTAGGTTAACCATCTGTCAGTCCATCCGTCGGTCTGAGCAACATCCAATGGTCTTTGAGCTTCATTCCATCCATAATCTAAGTAAAAAGGAAATCCCATAAATTGACTAGTTTATGTGGTAATTTTACTGGTTTATGTGGAAAAGTGCCACATATAGATCAAAGAAAAAGCACAAATGTTGACACGTCCCTCCATTCACAAATTTGGATCACATGATAATGCCAAAGTACTGAAAATATTTTTATGAAACTTGATATATGGATAAATGGCAGTCTAGAGATTATTCTTTTTTTTCTTTTCTTTTTATTTGAAAACTTTGGTTGCTATGGCAACAAATAGACTGACACTATGGCAATTTAAACTTAAACTTAAATTGTGGCAAACTGGTTCCAGTGATAACACAAAAAGTACTGAAATATTTTAATGAAATTTATAAAAAATATTTGAAGATGGCGGTCTGGTGATAAGTCTTTTGCTTTTCTGTCTATGTTGAAAGAATTGGTTACTATGACAACAAATAAGCTGAAAATATGGCAAATATAACAATATTTGTGATTACTCAAAAAGTACTGAAAACATTTTTATGAAACTTGAAATATAGATAGATGACAATATTTAGGTTAAACACATCATTTTAATCTTGACTATAGGGAGAATTTTGAGAGCTGTCCTACTCACCAAGCCTTGGCAACCTCATCAAGATTTCTGATTGAAGTTTTTTACGTTTTTTCAGTATAAGTTCTTTATTCCTTAAGGTAGAACACTTCTAATGGGCGCTATAAGGGACTGTGAATTTGACAACATAGGACAGTTATATGCCTTAAATGTCACCTGTATGCAAAATTTAAACAAAATTTACCCTGTGGTTTATGACTTATTGACATTTTTATGAACTTAAACTTTGCCATTAGAAGGGCTTTTTTAGCTCACCTGACCACAAAGTGGTCAAGGTGAGGTATAGTGATTGGGCTATGTCCGGCGTCCGTCATCGTGCGTTGTGCGTCGTTCGTCGTCAACAATTGGGTTGTTAACAGTCTAGCAGTCACAGTTTTGATTGGATCATTGTCAAACTTTGTCAGAATGTTTGTCTCAATGAAATACAGATCGAGTTCGAAGATGGGTCATCTCCGGTAGAGTTGGGTACCGCAGGAAAGAAAATACCACGGTATACCACGGTTTTTTCCTAAAAACCACGGTATAAACCGCAGTATACCACGGATTTTCATTGTATGCTATAGGTTAATTTTTATCCCTAAAATAAGTATCAAGGTAGGCTGGTATAGAATTTCAAATATTAAATTAAAGCAGATCTATAAAATACAGATTAATCAAAGCATCATTTAACTTTTTTCAATCAGGTATTCATTCATTCAATTCGTATGTTTTATAAATTAATTGGGTCATGGATCAGTTCTTGTTTGTTTTGTTTTTTTATAACATATTGGTCTCTTTCAACATTTAACAACTGTTATATAAATTGCATAGTTAAAATGGAAAAATAAAATGTTTTTATTGCTTATTGATTAATAAAATAATAGGTCAAATGCACGTTAGCCGATGACAAATATTTATTTGTCGGTTAATTTTATAACAGAGTCCCAGCTGCTATTGTAATTTTTGTGTCGCCTCTATGGAGTAGTGGCGACATATAGGGATCACTTCTCCATCGTCTGTCTGTCCGTCTGTCTGTCCGCACTACCGAATAGGGATAAGGGGCCATCTAACTGTAAACAGAACAAAAGAGAACAATAGAGTTCATTCCGTAACAATAGAGTAAGGGGCCATTGGCCCTCTATTAAACAATAGAAAATAACAAAAGAAATGGCCCTTTATTTCATTTCGGCCGGACGTCCGTCCGTCACAAAACTTGTCCGGACTACTCCTCATAAACTACTGGTGCAATTTCATCCAAACTTTACAGGAATGATCAGTACCAAGTGTAGTTGTGCGTATTGTAAGCATTTTCTGGTTCAATGATTTTTGTCAGAGTTATGGCCCTTTAATAATTTTTTAATTTTAAAATTTGTCCGGACTACTTCTCTTATACCACTAATGCAATTTCAATGAAACTTTACAGGAATGATCTGTAGCTCAAGTCCTTGCGCATATTGCACGGGTTTTCCGGTTGAATTATTTTTGGCCGAGTTATGGCCCTTTGATAAAAAGGTGTTTTTTTCTGTGTGTTGCCAGATACACAAAAGCTTGTCCGGACTACTCCTCATAAACTACTGGTGCAATTTCATCCAAACTTTACAGGAATGATCAGTACCAAGTGTAAGTGTGCATATTGTCAGCATTTTCCGGTTCAATGATTTTTGTCAGAGTTATGGCCCTTTAATAATTTTTTAATTTTAAAATTTGTCCGGACTACTTCTCTTATACCACTAATGCAATTTCAATGAAACTTTACAGGAATGATCTGTAGCTCAAGTCCTTGCGCATATTGCACGGGTTTTCCGGTTGAATTATTTTTGGCCGAGTTATGGCCCTTTGATAAAAAGGTGTTTTTTTCTGTGTGTTGCCAGATACACAAAAGCTTGTCTGGATTACTCCTCATAAACTACTGGTGCAATTTTATCCAAACTTTACAGGAATGATCAGTACCAAGTCTAGTTGTGCATATTGTCAGCATTTTCCGGTTCAATGATTTTTGTCAGAGTTATCGCCCTTTAATAATTTTTATTTTTAAAGTTTGTCTGGACTACTTCTCTTATACCAGTAATGCAATTTCAATGAAACTTTACAGGATTGATCTGTAGCTGAAGTCCTTGTGCATATTGCACGGGTTTTCTGGTTGAATGATTTTTGGCCAAGTTATGGTCCTTTGATAAAAAGGTGTTTTTTTCTGTGTGTTGCCAGATACACAAAAACTTGTCCGGACTACTCCTCATAAACTACTGGTGCAATTTTATCCAAACTTTACAGGAATGATCAGTACCAAGTCTAGTTGTGCACTGTCCGTCTGTCACAAAATTCGTCCCAACATGAAATTGGCCATCATAAGGCGATACATGTGATTACTGATCGCTCTTGTTTTTATTGCAAGGGCTAAGTATTTAATTAATCTGTGTCAAAAACCAAAACAAACATGTACCCCGAAAGCAAATTAAAATTAACACATAGAAAACAGCTGACCATGTTACTGCTTAATTAATATTCATAAATTGAACGAACATTACTTTTAATCCAGTTTCTACGCCTTTCTATAATTAGTTAATTGCCATGCACATGCAGTAAGTGCGTGATGTAAGGAAAACCCCTAGCCTGATTGGTCGCTATTTATATAAATACTTAGAATAGAAACACCCTCATTTTATGCAAGGAATGCCCTCATGAATTATCAATCTTTACGATTAGTTTTTGTATCAAATAAGCGATATTTGGACAAGTAAATGTAAGTCGACAATTCTTGCTTCTTCAACTGAGATCATGCAAGTCGACAATTCTGGTACAAATTACCTGTCACAAATTGACATGGTGAGCTTTTGTATTCGCTTTTCATCTGGCGTCCATCTGTCTGTCCATCGTCCGTCCATAAACTTTTACTTTAAACGACATCTCCTCATAAACCGCTATTTTTAGCTATGCAGAACTCTGGTTGCCATGGCAACCGAAAGAAAAAACTTAAAACATCTTCTTTGAAAAAACCTTAAGAGCTAGAGCTTATATATTTGGCATGAATCATTGTCTAGTCAGTGTCTACCAAGTTTGTTCACAAATAAGCCCTAGGGTCAAAATTGGCCCCATCCAGGGGGAGGGGGGGTCATTGATGTATATAGTAGACCTAAAAAAATCTTCTTTTAAAAAATCCAAATAGCTAGAGCTTAAATATTAAGCATGAAACATCTTCTAGTGGGTGTCTACCAAGTTTGTCCAAATAAAAGCCCCTGGATTAAAATAGGCCCCGCCCAGGGGAGTAGGGGCGGTCATTTATTTTCCTTCTATATATATATATTATTACCCTTCCAGATTTTTTCCGCCTTTTTGATTGGATATTGATCACCCGAAAGAAATTGATATTACCGAGCCAGACGGGTTATATACACACTAAATTTCCCGGCTGGGTACCCCACGTTATAAACAACATGCGCTGTGGCGATGCGCGTACGGTTTGATTTTACGCGATGTAAATTCCGATTTACAAGCACTTTTTTACTGTCAAATGATAAAAATTTACCAAAATAGAGTAATCATACATATTAATATCAATACTGAAACAAATATGACCTTGTGAAGGCTTGATATTAATTCCAAAAAAGTGCGTTCAACAGACTACTCCTTTTCTCTTGTTTACATTCGTTAGGTTTGAAAGAAAATACGTTTATTAAAGTTTCGGCTGAAGATATGCGAAGAAAGCTTTGAAAGCGCTTCCGAATTTACATAGAGTTTGTTATTTCTTAAACATTATTATTTTATCTATTTCAACACTGCACAAGGAACATTAATCACGTTTTAATAATATATATATATATATATATATATTGTTTTTCCCTATATGTGTATAGTAATAACTTAAAGCATCTTCTTTTAAAAACCCCAAAGAGCTAGAGCTTAGATATTTATCATGAAACATCTTCTAATGGTGGCTACCAAGTTTGTTTACATAAAAGCCCCTCCCCACCCAAGGGGCCTATATACAGGTGAGTGATTTCAGGGCCATCATGAAATTTTAAGCCAGTAATTGTGAAGGATGAGCCTTACACTATATCAATATTAAGACAGGAGTCACTATCAGTATAAATGTTTACCGTTCAACCTGCTAGATTTATGTTATATACGTTGTATTTACACTGATTTGAATTTGGAATATAACAGGATTTCAATATCAAAATATAAAGAGAGCCCAGCCGTCTTTGTCAATTTCTACACATCAAAACTCTAGACCAGTGTTATTATTAAATAACAGCACTCTAATATATCAGAATAACTGATTTTTTACATTTCAGGTATTTCCCAGGCATTCTCAAGGATCATTCATCACACGATGTTTTATTATTATGTATAAACTGTCATCTCAAATGTGCTGACTATGAGGCTGCATTACGACAACAGCTTTCTGTAGAATGTGATGCTCCACTGGACTCGGGGAAAGATTCCAAACGATTTTTTGACCAAGATCTAGCCAAAGTTGTTTCAGCTGCAAAGTTAGCTTTTACTATTTACCCTGCTGCTGCTGCTGTTTTGGGATTTTAATATCAAAAAACAAAAATTTAGCTACCAACAATATATAATTAGGTCAGACTTCATAGTGGCAATTTGTATTTTTTGGTTCCAATTTATCTTAATAAATTATAAAGGTTTTTGACATATTTTATAGTAGAAGTGCAATCATGTAGTGCTAAAACATTGGGAATAATTATCCCCTGCCGATCGTCTCCTTGTTCCGGTCAGACACTTTAACTCATAGATATGGCCCTTGATTAGTTACGCAGTGTGCATATAGGGCAAACTTTATGGAACCTTCAATACCAAGAGGAGATGAGCATATCCTCGCCTTGTTCTTGTCAGACACTAACTCAGAGTTATCGCCCTTGATTAGTTATGAAGTATGCATATAGAGCAATAATTGTTTCCACACAACTTCTCTGTAACTACTGGGTGGAATTCAATTAAACTTTATGGAAACCATTAATACCAAGATGAAATGTGCATTATATAATATGTTGCCTTGTTCAGACCAGACCCTTCATTACAGAGTTATGGCCCTTGATTAGTTATGTAGTATGCATATAAAGCAATATTGCTATTTCTTTGCAACTGCTGTATTGATTTCAACACCAAAGATACAAAAAGGCAATTTGCATCTCATTGCCATGTCCAGATATTACTATTTAACACTCGAGTTAAGGCTCTGTTTTTGCCTTGAATATTTATTATGTACCAAGAATATTACTGTTTATGCCATGATAAATATAAAAAAATAAAGCCTTATGTCTTCAGTTGTTGTGTTAGTAATAACCAGTACTCGGCAGGGGATATAAATTCAACGAATTTGCTTGTTTCTATTAATTGATGGGTAAACAATATTAAAGCAACACTACTATTTACTATATACATTTTAAAATTTGTATTAAAAACAATTTGAAATACAGATTTTGCTCTGAAGTTTATGCTTGTAAACTCTGGTTCAGTTTTTGTACTATTCTTGATTTAAATGCATATTTTTTTGAAAAAGGAAAATAATATAAACACAACAGGAGAAGAAAATACATAATACAATAAATGAAATAATTTCCTTAATATAATATTTATTTATATTCAGTAAGAATGTAACAAGCAAAAAACAAAAAAGTTACATGAATAAAATAATTAAAGACACACTAGTAATATCATCTTGATATTTTATGTGCGTGTCTATTTATATTACATAGGGCATTGCTAAAAAGCAGAAAATCTATTCCGGAAGCTAGATTACAAGAACTTGAAGAGATTGTAATGAGATTCTATGGTGTACAGTCATTGCCATCAGAACTTTTAGAAAGTACTCTGAACATGGAAATAAAGTAAGTATTTGATGTGTGGTGTACAGGTATTATCACAAAAGGTTTTAGAAAATACCTATATAATGACAGAAGAACCTGTCCTACACCCGCTCCCTCCCCAATGAATCACAAGTCAAGTGTTTTATTAAATGATGTCATTCCCAAGTGCATTTTATGAATGAATTGCCTTCTTAGGATGACATCATTGTGCCGTTATGAATGTACAATGTAGTTGTAAATTCATACACTACTATAAGATGAAAGTGCTAAATGAAAATATTAGTTTTCGTAATTTCTTTTCAAAATGTCATTAATTTGTAATATGCGGAAAAATGAATCAAACGCTGGCTGTTGTCACAGACAGGAATATTTGTATTTGTAATTTATATGACTATTATATCTGTTGATATTACTTTTTACAAATAGAAAGTATGAGTTGTAAACATTTATTAAGATTTAAAAAAAAGTTTTTAGAAAAAAAAGGAACAAACTGTTCTTTTTAAAAGTCTTTTCTTAGACTATTAAATTTTTTAAATTTATAAAAAAATACATGTAAGATCTATGTAAATAAATGTAACATTTTATTTGTTCTGATTTCTAGAATAAATAATGCCAAATTTACTCCCCATGGCAAGAAGGTGGTCGAGTTCTACATGTCAAAGGAAGGGGGACTACTAGGATTTGAAAAAATGTGGAGGCAACATTTTATAGACTACATGCAGCCACAGCATTTACCTCCCTTGTGGTCTGTGGAGCATAGACCTGAGAGAATGAAAGCAATGGATGATCAAGAATAATTAGATTGTTTAAACTACATATTTGTTCATAGAAAATATTTTTGGGGAGGTGAAAAACGATATATTGTTGACAAATAGGATCTTAATATTGTAAAACTTGTCATAATTATTTGTCACAAATAGAGACATATAGAGTATTATTTAAAAGGTTTATTGTAGAAAAATTGTAGACCTGGTTATAATTGTTCTTTAATTCTAGAGGTAACTGCAAATTCATTTTTATGTTACTGTGATTCAAAATACTGCAAACCATGAAGCTTTCAATCAGTTTTTAAAGTACATGTATATTGCATGTGATGAACTATACAATTTTACATTATTTCTGTGAAATAACTTATATAATTATAGAGGATATTTGTTTGTTTTGCATGTAAGATCGAAATATATTTCACTGAGTGGACACCAGATGCAATATTAAAATGAGTGGCATAGCCACAAGTGAAAATATAATAGCTGGTGTGAAAGAGTGAAATATATTTCAATCTTACATGCAAAACAAACAAACTTTCTATTTTATTTTATGCTTTTTAGCTCACCTGTCACAAAGTGAATTGGTGAGCTTTTGTGATTGATTTCCTTATTTGTATATAGTAAAAACTTAAAAAATCTTCTTTTAAAAAACCCAAATAGCTAGAGCTTAAATATCAAGCATGAAACACCCTCTAGTGGGTGTCTACCAAGTTTGTTCAAATAAAAGCTTTGGGGTAAAAATTGGTCCCGCCCCAGGGGGTCATTGATTTTCCTTATATGTGTATAGTCAAAACCTAAAAAATCTTATTATAAAAACCCCTATGAGCTAGAGCTTAGATATTTATCATGAAACATCTTCTAATGGGTGTCTACCAAGTTTTTATCAAATAAAAGCCCCTGGTTTAAAATTGCCCTTGGCCCAGGGGCCTATATACAGGTGAGCGATTTCAGGGCCATCATGGCCCTCTTGTTTAGTGATTTTAAGGGGGCAGGGGACCTAAAAATGAACAATTTTGTATTTCAGTGTGGCCAGAAATACAATTCCAAATATTTCAAAATCTGTTTCACAGGCAGATAACCAGTTGCACAGCATTATTCAATGATATATGACATACATTGAAGAAAAAGATAGTTTGCATGCATTGCTCCTTAAAACAATGACTGACAGCAATTTATATTTACCCCCACCCAGCCAAAATCACACCTTAAAAAATACCAATATGGGCAATCTTCATGAGGGTGCAGCATACTCCAGAATCTGCCTTTAAAAATATCACTAACACACAGTGCAAGCAATGGCATTTTCAAAAATGACCAATGAAGTGTCTGTCATACGTTTAGATTTTTCACAAAATTTATCCGAAATTTCTTACTTGTTTGGCACCAACTGTCAAAGCTTGATTTTTAGCTTTTTCACCTCCATTCGGAGAGTCACAAATACATACAATGTACAAAGCTACCAAAATGCTTAGTTTCAGGTAAAAACCCAAAAATACTTCTCATTTCCTACACACATACAAGAAAGAATTACAATGACAGAGAAATATCAGAAGTTTCTAGTACCTTCAAAATACCATGTCTGAGTTATTAAAAAATTTGATCATTCGGATATGTCCCCTGCCCCCTTAAGTCATTTTTACTTTTTTTTCTCCATGATGTCACCATACCTATGCTGAAACTTAATCTGTAAAATTTCTTAAATTTTGTTACATTTTTAACACAATGCATAGAGGATATTAAATTTTGTTTGTTTTGCGTGTAAGATTGAAATATTTATCACTGAGTGAACACCAGATGCAATATTTTTACGAGTGGCATAGCCACGATTGAAAATATAGTAGCTGGTGTTCACGAATGAAATATTTTTCAATCCTATATGTTAAACAAATAATTTTTCTTTTTATTTCATGCTTTTTAAGTGATTTTAAGTATTTTTTTACTGATTTTGCCACATAACGCGACACATTCTCCTTTATGACATCATCACATCACATCATGATTCACATCATCAATTTTGAATTGTAGTTCTGTTAAAATTTATCTTACTTTGTTACATTTTTAACATGATGTATGATGACATCCACTTTCTTTTAGATGCAGTTAACAAAACAAATTATGTAATATAATGTAATACAGGAGTAATAAAATTTTATTTTTAATATGCTGCAGTTTCATTTTAAATTACAGATGAAAAAGTCGTCTAATCATACCTTAAACAGAGGACTTTTATATGCTCATTTTTGTCATTGAATATTTTCATATATCTGTTATAGATATCAATTCAGGTTTAAAGTACTTACTGCTTTAAAGCTGCACACCTCCAGATGAGCCAAAATATTTCAAGAAAACTAAACTTGAGTAAATGCTCCAAGATTTTAGGAAAATAAAAAAGGTTCAAGATTCAAGTTACGCCCAATAAAAGATTTTCAGTATCTATCAAGATCTTTCTACTGCATGACTAACTCAGTAAGGGTTATTTTTGCATATTTTGACCTCTTTTTGCTAACTTTCATGGGTTGTACATGTTGATTGCAATGTGTACATTACTTTCTTTGTTCACTCCACAATATTTTAGTTTTAAATACATTTGCAAAATTTTCATAAAAATTAGCATGAAGGCTTGCTGGTTTAAGTCTTTCCAAAGTTACAGTTTCCTGAGTTGAAATCACGTCTGTTAAAGCCTTCAAGTATGACAAATTGTAGTCATCAGTATTGCATTTTTGCCCCATGCAGAATGCGCATGCGCAAAATGCAACGTTGCTTGTTACTATGAAAAATCTTATTGTAAAAAGGTCTATATTTTCAGTCTTTATTGAAATAAACCATATGACTTGTATTAATGTCAGTTAATATTTTATAAATAAAACTGTCAAACTATTCCAGAGTTCTGTCTGCAATTTTATTTAAAGTTTATCATGTCATCAAATTATGTTACAAACCCTTTGATATTAATTACTTTTTTGTACAGTAGTGGTATTTTCACTTTGCATTGTTTGAACAAGCATATTATATCTTATCACACACCCGTGCCGATTTTGCGACTCCGTAAATATGGTATTGCACGGCCGTGCATATATTTTGACGTGACGTCATTAGCGTTATACAAACATAGTGTAAAGACGCGCTAAATGATGGCATAATATTCTATAGGCGCGTCAGTGAAAAATGACTCTTATTTCACTTTAAATGGTCTTTATTTTGGGTGTGTGATAAATAGAATATTAAATTCGTGTAAGTTCATTACTGAATTTATTGCACTTGTTGAATAAAATAATATTATGCTCGCCAGAGGCTCGCATAATATAATTTTATTCAACTCGTGCAATAAATTCAGTATTGAACTTACACTCATTCAATATCCTCTATTTATTGTATTCACCCTGTATTTTACCCTTTAAGTCTTAAGCCAATGTTATCAATACACAGGTATGTTCTACATGATCATTCATTTATAAAATAATAACAAATGTCATCAGATGACCCATATCCCTAAGTGTATAAAGCTATTTATTATATAATCTATAAATAGCTTTGAAATGCCTTTCCCTGATTGGCTAACATGCAGTATCCGGACCCATATTCACTGTTTTTATGCCACCGCAGCATCTGCGATGCGGTGGCATATAGCGATTCACCTGTGTGTGTGTGTGTGTGTTGGTGTGTGTGTGTGTGTGTGTGTGTGTTTGTGTGTGTGTTATATAGTGAACTTAAAAAAATCTTCTTGTGAAAAACCACTAGTCCAATTTCAACCAAACTTGGCAGGATTGTTCCTTGGGTGAAGGGCTTCCAAAGTTGTTCAAAGAATTTCATTCCATGCAGAAATCTGGTTGCAATGGCAACCAAAGGGAATTATAAGAATAAATTTAAAAAATCTTCTTGAAAAGACCCAAAAGGCCTAGAGCTTAGATATTTTGCATAAGGCATTGTCTGGTGGACCTCTAACAAGATTGTTCAAATTATAGCCCTGGGGTCAAAATTGGCCCCGCCCCGGGGGTCATTGTTTTTCACTATGTACATATAGTAAAAACTTAAAGGCCCAACTGGACTATAAAAGCCAGCAGATGGCGCTAGGGCAGGTTTCTTATTAATTTTATGCATGCTTCACTTCAGGGACCCTTTTTCAAAGATTTAAGATTAATTACCAAATGCATTAAAACAACACTTGGCATGTTAGTAGGCATATATATTTTTGATAAAGATTGACCAAAATTATTCAAAATATAACCTTGTTAAGTGTATTTCTGGAAAAAAATACTGGCTGTCAAATTTGAAATTTGAATTTCCCTGGGAGGAGCCATGTGATCATTACAGGTCATGAACCTTCAGTAGTAAACAGAAGCACGTGGCAGTGTTTATTTCAGGCAGAGAGATTTGTAGCAGACGATGTATTTTTCAGGGAGGGAGATTTTCAGCAGATGACAAATTGGAATGCTGAATACATGATAAGAAAAAAACAATAACTTTTACTGACTTGCTTTATCAAATCCAACAAATTTACAATAATCCATTAATCTTATTTTTTTTTAAATTTCAAAGTTCTGATTTAACTTGTATTTGCATGTAAACAGTAAAAGTAACTTCCAGGTATATTTCATTTACACTATATTTTGTTGTAAATATCTTGTAGTCAAAAATTACATTTCATAAATGTTAATCAAACTAAATGTTGCATATATGCATAAAAATTTTACACAAACAGTTTAAAAATATTTTAAATTCTTGTCAAGAACATTTTTAGCAGGTTGTTCCTAAAAGAAATGCCCCATGTAAGGCACATCTTTTGAATTTGGATATAATTGTATGACTCGATGAAGGACATATACAGCATTCAAGTTAAAAAAAAAAAAGAAAAACAACTGACTTCAAAAATAATATCTGGACAAGATGACTTGATAATGTCTTTAATTAATCTGTGAGTTATATAAAACATCCTTTAAACCTCTCCTGTGTAAAATCAGCTGTTTTTGTTGCAGGTTAACACTGCATGCTATTTATAGTTCAGGGTTTATAACAGACAGTTTTACATTACTGATTAGTCACACCCACAAATACTCGCTGCCGCGGCAGCGAATGTTGCCCCTTTAAAATACCTTCTTGTAAAAACCCAAAAGGCTTAGAGCTTAGATATTTTGCATAAGGCATCATCTGGTAGACCCTTACCAAGATTGTTCAAATTATAGCCCTTGGGTCAAAATCGGCCTCGCCCCGGGGTCATTGATTTCGCTATATGTACATATAGTAAAAACTTAAAACACCTTCTTGTAAAGACCCAAAAGGCCTAGAGCTTAGATATTTTGCATAAGGCATTGTCTGGTAGACCTCTACCCAGATTCTTCAAATTATAGCCCTGGGGTCAAAATCGGCCCGCCCCAGGGGTCATTGGTTTTCCTTATATGTATATAGTAAAAACTTAATAAAAATTCTTCTAGCAATTGACAAATGCTAGAGGTTAGATTTTTTGCATGAAACATTGTGTTGTAAAACTCTAGCAAGATTGTTCAAATTATAGCCCTGGGGTCAAAATTGCCCTCGCCCTGGGGGTCATTGATTTCAATATATACATATAGTAAAAAATCAAAAAATCTTATTGTCTGAAGGTACAAGGCTTAGAGCTTTAATATTTGTTAAATAATATCATCTAAAGGTACTCTACCAAAGTTGTTCAAATTTTGCCTCTTGTGTCAAAATTAGCCCCGCCCCTGGGAGCCAGAGGTTTATCTTATATGTATATAGTTAAAACTTAAAAAATCATCTTCTCTAAATTTACAAAGGATTGAGTTAAGATATTTTGCATGAAACATTGTGTAGTGAACCTCTAGCAAGATTGTTCAAATTATAGCCCTTGGGTCAAAATTGGTTCCGCCCCGGGGGTCATTGATTTTCATTATGTACATAAAGTGAAAAAAAAAAAAAATTTGTCTGAAGGTTCAAGGCATAGAGCTTTGATGTTTGATATATAATATCATCTATAGGTCCTCTACCAAAGTTGTTTAAATGTCAAAAATTGGCTCTGCCCGGGGGCAGTGATTCTCATTATGTACACGTAGTAAAACAGAAACTAAAACAAATGTTTTCTGAATGGGAGAAAGCTATAGTTAGATATTTGACTTGAAATGTTGTTTGGTGGACCTGTATCAAGATTGTTATTAAACCCTTGGGTCAAAATTATGCCTTGCCCAAGGGGACAGTGACCTACTTTCTTGTCCTTTGATGTACAGCAATGACATTTTGACCATGTGCACAGTTTTAGTTGTAAAATTGAACTTTGACCTAGATTTTGATGATGTGACCTACTTTCTTGTCCTTTGATGTACAGCTATGAAATTTGAACCATGCGGTGGCATAGCATTTTTCTCAAATGCAATCTTGTTTTTATCCTAAAAATAGATTTTAAGAGAATTCTTCTTAAAATAGATTTACTGGAAATCCCCGAAAGACGGGAGACTATGACGTGTCGTCACGCCAAGTTTGTTGTTATTTTTCTGAAAAAAAAAAAACGTTGGGTGATTCGTAAATAAGAGTGAAATTAGTCTATTTTAGTTACCGTCTTTACATTTTTAAGAGAACATTACGAATTAGCATGCCAATGCGCTCCTTGAAGATAGGACACGCTGAAATTTAAAATTTTCGATCCCCGTCTTAGATGCAATGACAGGGGCGTCCGTGGCCGAGTGGTTAAGGTCGTTGACTTCAAACCACTTGCCCCTCACTGCTGTGGGTTCGACTTCGGTGGTTCTACTCAGGTACCCGTTCGTGCCTGAAATAATGCACGGGAGGGCACGTAAAGCTTGAACGTCGCGATATTACCTATATATTGTGTCGATGTGACGTAAAACCCAAAACAAACAAACAAATTATGCAATGACAGATTTGATAAATATATATAATAAAACAGATATATGGACTTTTTAGCTGGTGAAGATCATATGTGATATGTACTGAAAAAAATAACATTGACCGAGGCCATATTTGTATAATATCAGATGCAAATAATTATATTGTTTAAAAAATTAAATTTTAAAAAGGCTACTTCCAAAATGCTTGTATGAAATAAATGCTATAATTTATTGCCTTAAAAGCGAATGGTGCATGCACAAAATCATTGCTAAACAAATAAAACCCTACTTAAAATAGAAAATAATATTTTGTTCCAGGACATTTAAATTTATTCTGTTTACGAAAATTATTTATGTGTATTTAATACTAGAGACATTGTATGTTACAACTTTTGGTGTATCAAATGAACCAGTATAATTTTACTGTTGATAAATTTTATTAAAATATTTCATAAGATATATAGAGGATATTTGTTTAGCTCAGTGTAAGATCGGAATATATTTCACCGAGTGAGCACCAAAAGGTATATTTCACGAGTGGCGCAGCCACGAGTGAAATATGAACTTTTGGTGTTCACAAGGTGAAATATATTTCGATCTTACACTAAACTAAATAAATTTTCTTTTTATAACATGCAAAAAAAAACGTTTTAAAAAGACATTAAACCTAATACTGAATGAAAATCGCGCCAAATTATAATACAACGTGACGTCATTTACGACGTCAAGTCATTAAGTTGGTACCCAGTACTGTGCACGCTGGTATTTCACTGAAACAACGTAAGGGGCTTAAATTCAAAACAGTGAAATCATCAAAGTGTTAATTTCACTGTTTCAAACAGTGAAATTACCAGTTTTATATCACTGATATATTTCTATAAACCACCAAAAAGCATGTAATAAAGACTAATACCCTTCAATTTATTACGATACTGCGAGTTCCATATTAAAAACAGTAAAGCTTTGGCCATATTCATTATTTATAAAGATGACGTATTCCCGGGAAATCGAATTAGGAAAACCCGGGTTCGTATTACATATATATTGATAAGAATAAGTAGAGCTATCCTAGTCACATGAGCGTCAGCGTCAGCGTAACCACTTAAATTGTGTTACAGTTTTTGAAACACCTAAAAATATTTTCAGCGTTCATTGAAATATGACTTTGAAACTTTGTACAATTTTTACCATCATGACCCCAACCTGTAGTCAGGAGGAGGTAACTCTATCAAGCATTTTGACAGAATTATGCCCCTTTTTCGACTTAGAATTACGTTAAATTTTTTGTTACATCCAAATGTTTTCAAAGTCCATTGACATATGGCTTTGAAACTCAGACACTTGTTCACCATCATGACCCCTACATGTAGACAGGAGGAAGTAACTCTATCAATCATTTTTACAGAATTATGCCCCTTTTTAGAGCTTGACTTTTTTTTTGAAAAGTAGAGGTATTGTTACAGTCATGTCGGCGTTGCCGTCCACAAACTTGTAAGTTGATCATAAATGTTATTGGTGAATTGTCTTCATACTTGGCCATAACAACCCTTGGGACAAAACCTTTTAGTAGACCAGATCAACTATAAATGACCTCGACCTTCAAGGTTAAATGTCTAAATTGTGCTTGTTTTTAGCTGGTTTTGCTATTTGAAGGTCAAACATTGAAATTTTCAATTGTTTGCTGTAACTGGCTATAACTTTGTTATTATAGAATGGATTGTTGTCATATTGTAACAGAACCTTCTTTAGGATAAGACCTATACATATAAAACTCAAATTGACCTTGGCTCTTTTTGACCTTGACCTTGAAGGTTAAATCATTGACTTTTCACTGATGTTTGCTATAATTGACAGTAACTTGGTAATTAATTGATGGATTATCTTTATACTTTGACAAAAACATTATTTTGGACAAGACCTTCTATTAGGTTGAACTGACCTTGACCTTGAGCTGTAAACGACCTTAACCAATGTCAAATAATTAAATTTCGGTATAAATGTCATAATTTTGTTATTTATGTACATATTTGATTTAAACTTTGACAAAACAAGACTTTCCACCCCCCCCCCCCAAAAAAAAAAAAACAACACCATATTTATGACCTTAAATTGACCTTGACTGATAAGGTCAAATTAATTAATGAAATTATCTTCTTTTTAGCTCACCTGTCACAAAGTGACAGGGTGAGCTTTTGTGATCGCTTTTCGTCCGTCCGTCGTCCGTAAACTTTTACTTTAAATGACATCTCCTCATAAACCACTAAGCCAATTTCATCCAAACTTAACATGAATGTTCCTTTGGTGGTCACCTTTGAAAATTGTTCAAAGAATTTAATTCCATGCAGAACTCTGGTTGCCATGGCAACCAAAAGAAAAAACTTAAAATATCTTCTTCTAAAAAACCAAAGAGCTAGAGCTTAGATATTTGGCATGAAATATCTTCTAGTGAGTGTCTACAAAGTTTGTTCAAATAAAAGCCCTGGGGTCAAAATTGGCCCCGCCCCGGGGAACATTGATTTTCCTTATATGTGTATAGCGAAAACTGAAAAATCTTCTTTGAAAAAACCCGAATAGCTATAGTTTACATATTAAACATGAAACATTTTCTAGTAAGTGTCTACAAAGATTGTTCAAATAAAAGCCCTTGGGTCAAAACTGGCCCTGCCCCAGGTGTGTCATAGTTTTTAACTATATGTGTAAAAAAAAAACTTGACCAGCTAGACCTTGGATGTTAAGCATGAAACATCTTCTAATGGGTGTCTACCAATTAAGTTTGTTTGAATAAAAGCCCTGGGGTTTAAACTGGCCCCGCTCCGGGGGCCTATATACAGGTGAGCGACTTCAGTGCCATCATGGCTCTCTTGATTCATTATTGACTATAAATGTGTTATTTATCAATGGATTAACTTCATATTGCAAACAACATCTTTAAGATCAGAACCTTTATGTAGGTCAAACTCAAATTGACCTTGGATCATGTATGACCTTGACCTTGAAGGTCAAATTGTTTTATTGGCCGGGTTGCACTGGTGCAAACCCGGGTTATAGTATGGTGAATGTTGGGCGGCGGGCGGACGGGCGGCGGGCGGGGAAAAACTTTCGTAACACTTTTCTCAGGAACTACTAATCTTAGCATTTTGATATTTGGTGTACAGCATCAACACATGGTCCCATACTGTGGGATTCGATTTTAGGTCTGTCGCTCATCTACTTCCTGTTTGCTGACTTAGTTAAATTTTCAACATTAATGGTCATGCAATAGTAGGAAATTTTCGTAACAGTTTTCTCAGCAACTACTTATCACAGCCTTTTGATATTCCGTATACAGCATCCACACATGGTCCCATACTGTGGGATTCGATTTCAGGTCTGTCGCTCATCTACTTCCTGTTTTCCGACTTAGTTAAATTTTCAACATTAATGGTCCATAGTAAGAAATGTTCGTAACAGTTTTCTCAGCATCTCCTTATCACAGCCTTTTGATATTTGGTATACAGCATCAGGACATGGTATCATATCGTGGGATTCGATTTAAGGTCTGTCGCTCATCCACTTCCTGTTTGCCGACTTTGTTAAATTTTCTACATTAATGGTCAATAGTAGGAAATTTTGGTTACAGTTTTCTTGGCAATTTCTTATCACAGCCTTTTGGTATTTTGTATACAGCATCAACACATGGTCCCATACTGTGGGATGCGATTTCAGGTCTGTCTCTCATCTGCTTCCTGCTTGCCGACTTAGTTAAATTTTCAACATCAATGGTCAACAATAGGAAATTTTGGTTACAGTTTTCTTGGCAACTATATATCACAGCCTTTTGATATTTGGTATACAGCATTAACACATGGTCCCATACCGTGGGATTCGATTTCAGGTCCGTCGCTCATCCACTTCCTGTTTGCCGACTTAGTTAAAATTTTACATTATTGGTTAATGGTTGGAAATTTTCGTAACAGTTTACGCAGCAAATTCTTATCACAGCCTTTTGATTATTTGTATGCAGCATTATCACATGGTCCCATACTGTGCGATTTGATTTCAGGTCAAGCGCTCATACACTTCCTGTTTGCCGATTTAGTTAAATTTTGACATAATTAATGATCAATAGATAGTAGGAAATTTTCGTAACATTTTTTTTCACAACTTCTTACCACAGCCTCTTGATATGTGGTTCACAGCATTGACATGACTGTGGTCCCATATTATGGGATTCCATTTCAGGTCTGATGCTCATTCTTTTCAGGTTTACCAACTAAGATAAATTTTCAACATCAATGGTCAGACAGTGGTAGAAAATTTAAGTAACACCACAGCCTCATGATATTTTGTACACATATGCAACCCGGCCTTTTCTGTCTTTGACCCATTTTTTTCACTGATTATTGCTATAATTGGCTGTAACTTTGTAATTAATCAATGGATTTTTTTTCATTTTTGGACAAAACAACCTTTTGGATTAGAAATTTTTAAAAGATGAACTGACCTTGATCTTAAGCTCTACATGACTTTGACTGTCAAGGTCAAAGTATTGAATTTTTGTTAAGTTGTCATATTTTTGTTATTTATCTATAGATTTGAATCATATGTTGACAAAAAAAAACACTTGTGACCAATCAGACATGTGGAATAATTCAGATATGACTTACCTTAGAATGACCTTGACCGTCAAATCATTTGATTTTTTATTTTATTTTGTTAACATTGTCATAGAATAGAATAGAATAACTTTTATTTCCAATCAAGGGTCATGTTAAATGACATGTGAATCACAATAATAATAATGAGATCAAAGATCAAATAAAGACGTTAAAGAAACTAAAACTTGATTTGTATTATAGTAACAACAATAAACTTAAAGAAAAAACAAAAACAAAACAAACAAACACAGCAAATGACAGGGTTTCGCGAACTATAATTAAACATCATAACTACATATATATATATATATGAATTGAAAATTACATTTTGTTTTTATTCTTTGTATAACATTTAATTTACACAAACAGATAGCGTATACCTGTTTTGTAACAAAACTGTACAATACACATGTCTCTCTCAAAAAAAAATAAAAAAATATTTATATTTATTACCCTTCCAGATTTTTTCCGCCTTTTTGATTGGATATTGATCACCCGAACGAAATTGATATAACCGAGCCAGACGGGTAATATACACACTAAATTTCCCCTTTTGGTACCCAACGTTGTAAACAACATGCGCTGAGGTGATGCGCGTACAGTTCGATTTTACGCGGTGTAAATTCCGATTTAAAAGCACTTTTTAACTGTCAAATGATCAATATTTACCAAAGTAGAGTAATGATACATATTACCATCAGTATCGAAAACAAATATGACCTTGTGAAAGCTTGATATTAATTACAAAAAAAGTGCGTTCAATAGACTACTCCTTTTCTCTTGTTTACTTTCGTAAGGTACGGGAAAAATACGTCATGTATTTATGTGACGTCATGTTGTGACGAAGAGGTATCCTAAAGGGAATCTTATTTCGACGTTTCATTTGAAGCAGCAATGATTTTTTAAAAAATTGTCTAAACTCGGCAGGGGATGGGTAATAAAATTATTATTTTGGTTTTGGAGTGATATATGTGGATATATTACCTGCCAAGATAAAATATCACCCTCGCCTGACGGCTCGGGTGATATAAAATCTTAACAGGTAATATATCCACATTTATCACTCCAAAACCAAAATAACATATAATATATATATATACCAAGTTAAATTAATTTATGTTTTCTCATTATCATTTCTTAGTTTAAAACAAGTAAAAATAAAATCTACAAATTGTTTTATGATTTTTTCATCTTCGTTGCTCATTAACCAAATGAATTTGCTTATTTCAGACATTTTTTCAAAGTTTAAATTCTTATCTTTTATTTCATTATATAAAATGCTGCGTTGACTAGTAAAAGCATTGCAAGCAGTAACAAAATGTAGCTCGTCTTCAACTTCATTTGAGTTGCAAACTTCGCAAAATCTTTTATCAGACTTGATTTTTTTATATCTCCCAATCTCTATTTGTAATTTGTGAGAACTTATCCTTAACTTTGTAAAACAAGCTCTAATATTTTTATCTTTGATTACTGCTAAATAAGGTTCCCTACAAAAATTTGTTTTAAACAGTGCATAAGTACGTAGTTTTCCATCATTATCAACAGCATTTTTTAATTTATCCATAAATCGAATTTTAAAAGTGCTCAACAGTTGTTTTCGAACAACAACATACAGATGCTTATCACTATATTGACTTTCAGGTATTTTAAAATATTTTAGTATGAAGAATACATTGGATAACCAACTGTTTTTTTTTTACAATTGTACAAGTTTTCACTTTAAACATAAGCATTTTTTAAAAGTTCACTAATTGGAGATTTGGTTAACCTTGTATAATACTTAATACAACTGATTATGCAATCAAAATATAAAGGAAATCTCCCTAATTCACCTAAAACAGCATCATTGCATGCTTTTTTGTGAACCCCTAACACATGTTTTAGGAATTTTGTATGTAATTTTTCACATGGAATGTCATTAAAGCATTGAAATAGACAAAAACCCTCTTTATTAACTCGACTGGTTGTTGTATCTCAAAGTACCCCAGATTTCACTAGCATAAAGTAGTACAGGTTTAACAGTATGGTCAAACAAATGCAATGAGGTATGAACATTAGTATTCAAATTACTGAAAGCTTTGCCTAATTTAAAATTTGCTTTTAATGCCCTTTTATACAAATCTTTTTTGCACTCAGTAAAACTACCCGAAGATGAAAATAGTATTCCAAGATATTTATATTTCGAAACATGATTTACCTCTACATTATTATATATATACTTAAAACTGGATAGCCTTCCACTTTTGCTAAATGTCAATATATTAGTCTTCTTTAGGTTTACAGACAATCCAACACTTTCACTGAATATAGTTTATTAAGACAACTTTGTAGACCTTTCTCACTGCTAGACAAAAGAACTACATCATCTGCATATATCATATGTCATATATTTATGGAAAGGATTTATGCAAGAAGGAGTACTGCAGTAGACAGACCTATATCAAGTTAAAGAAAGAAAAGCCTTTCTGCGGTGGCTCTTGTTTATGAGATTATTCTATATTTTCGCGAAAGATATCAACTACCATTTCGTGAAAATATAAACTCGCATTTTATCAACGATCATGTGACTGATCAAAATGGCGTCAAACAAGAGGAAAACAACCACGGAAATAAGAAAATGTAAACACCAAATTTGTGGTTATAATTTATATGTTTGGGAAAGAAAAACCCATGCAAATTCAATATAAGTAGTAACTTTCGACGATTTTGAATTACAGTCAAGCTGACAGCTACATGTCAGGTAATAGAATAAGGTCTAGAGGGAAATGAGTCAACTCGGCCCTATACCAAATCGGCACGGGTCAACTCTGCCCACTTTACAAAAATATATATAACGTATTAACTTTGCTTTGCATGTTGTTAAGGTAAATGAATAATAAGAAATATCTTATCATTATATAATTATACATTGTACTTCTGCCGAAATTAAGTATCCTATATTTAGAAAAAAAATTGTTATTTGTCTTATAATTTTATAAACTCTCTCTCTGTCGGACTACGTAAATAATCGAAATAACCGAGATATATCGAGTGAAAAAGCAAGAGTTGTTTCCATTAGTTTCCCTACGCTTGCAAAAGAATGCAAATTTAGCCGTGTTTAAATCGCTAGTTTGGGGCGATTAAATGTCCGATATTAAAATTTGTTACACCAATTAAAAGCTGGTGATCTTAGCTTCCTCTCAGTATATATTTCAACACATTGTTTGACACTGAAGGTATTTAAATTTACGGTTAAACCTACCACGAGTCAGAAATACAGTGAGATACGCAATCGGTTATCTTTACTCGCAATTCTACTGATAAGAAAAGCCTGTCTGCTGCTAGTTCTGAAACTGTCAATCCGTGTTTTATAAATAATTACAATAATAACAATAAATAGTGATAACACAAACCTTAATATTAATAATTAAAAAGTGGGCCGAGTTGACCCATGCCGAGTTGGAACAGGGCCGAGCTGACTCGGGGGCCGAGTACGTTTTAGGGCCGAGCTGACCCGGATTCGGTCTAGAGTGCTCTCGGCATATAGTGGAACCCCATTGTATCATGCTATTCATTGTATCGATCTATTTACAAATCTTTCGATTTTTTTGCAAAATGCACTAGCTACTGATTGTTTACAATTACAACAGTGTCACGAAAATCTTTTGCATTCAAAAACATGTTTCCAGTACCGACAGACCTTGTAGATTATAAATAAACTTATAAATAAATTATGTGTTCTTAATAAAAGTACATTAACTATCTGTTGAAAGTTCCTAAATTTATGCTGACATTTTAAAACAGACATTTTTGATTCTAAATGACTGAAAAATCTAGCATAAATATGGGTCAGGCTTCCCAATCTTTGACTAACGGAGCAATTCTCACAATGCATCAATATATAATGGCGTGACCTAATTCTTCAACCTGTTTGACATGTCTGTAAATATCCGTGTATTCCAAAGGTAAAAACTATATATCAGTGATGTTTGCCATGTAAATATGACAAATATCAAAATAAATGATACAAAATAAAGTTGAAATAAATTTAATTACTTACTTATAGAAGCAACATGCATTTATTGTTGATAAAAAACCGACTGTTAGATCGCCAACAACTGAACAAATAAACAACTAAATTAGACATTTTTGGGGCCGTCCGGGTTTGGTGGTTGTCCGGTTTTGGTAGTCCCCAACTAAGTACTTGTAATTAAACTGTTATACTAATGATACTTACAGTATTAGTCTTACCTGCTTACAACAATCGGCTAATTGGGTCTTATTATGTCTGTCTTTAATTATCTGATAGATTTGTACTCTTGTGATGTTATCATGAAAGGTAAAACATGTTGATAGCTACTCCTTAATAACCAGTTTGGACAAATTTGAATAACTGTATCATATCAAAATATGTAGTGTTGGAAGATTTAAACACGTGAGCCTTTCTTGATAGTGCAATTTTTGTAGTCCAGGCACAAATCTAGTTCTTCTACATTGTACATTTTCTAGAATTGTATGAAGTTACTTTGTTGATGGGTTCCAAACTGGAGAGCCATAGTCCAATATTGATCCAATGAGTGATTTACAGACACAGTTATAATACAGCCTAGTTCGTGAATTGTCTTTTGATTGTCTTTATGAATATTAATGAAATCTTTTTTTATTAAATGAATAGATTTATGCATTAATCTTGCATCAAACTAGAGTGACTGTGGAAAGTAAATTCTAACAAATTATATTATTGGATGGGAGGTTATTTCATTCTTGCTTATTTCATTAAATTTGTGTTTGTATGTGAAATCTACCATCAGGTTGCATAAATGTGATTGTTTCTCTGTCTTTATAAATTTCATCAAATTTCAAGGTTTTTTTGAAACTACAAACAGTTTTTTGTTATGAAAAAAGTTTGGTTGACAGTTAGAAAAATCATTTTACAGATGCATAGGCACAAAAGATAAAATTATATTTTATCCTTATCATTCTGAGTTCTATCACATGTCAGGCTAAAATGTTACTACATTGCAACAAAAAGGGCAAAAACATGCACATATAACTTAATTCTTTGACATTTCTGAAAACTTTAAAGGCATACATTTTTGTACATGTACCTTACAAACTAAACATGTACATGAAACAGTGCACAATTTGGTCTGCACTGCATTATTGAATTTCCTGTTTTGAATAATGATACTGTTTTCTTTACAGGGAAGTTTATTTTACTTCATTTTAAATTGATGAAATATGACATGATTTTCATTAGTTCAGTTGTTCAAGTACTTAGGAGTGCTATTACTCACTGGGCATTTGCATCCAAAACTGTGAGCAATGCATTTTTCTTTTCTATGTTAAAATATTTCACTATTTTAATGAACTAATTCAAATTTTGCTTCTGTAAAATAATTCACTCCTACTGTCATGAATAATTGGACAAGAATACAAAGCTCTGTCATGAATTTTGGCATTAATTTACACTGAAAAGAACAACATTGCAAGGTTATTACTTTGATTAGATTATGTTATACAAATACAGAATCATGTGTTACTTTTAATTGTTATGTGCTACTTTTAATTGCTTTTGCAACTGCATTTGATACTGTGTCATTGAATTTTATGTGATGAAAGTTTGTAATTTTTGTATCTTAATACGGTCTTGGATTATATTATTTTACACAAATACAGAATCATGTGTTATCATTAATGGATATATATCAGAGTGATTCTGATTTCAGAGAGGTTGTCATGAATGCCCTGTCACTGACTGTACTTGTTCATTCTATGTACTGACTTTCAGTATAGATCAGGGAAAATCAAGAATATTAAAGTGAAATTAAAATGAATGGAATATCATATAAAATTTCTCAGCTTGCCGATGTTGCTAGGTTCCTCTAAGATTGCACAGAACAGTCTCTTAAAACAACAATGCTGACTTTATAATTATATGCTAAAATTTCAGGGGCTAATATAACCATGGAGAAAACAAAGATTGTTAACCAGGTTTTCCGAAGGAAAAAACTGGTTATTAGATTGAGGAGGTCGGCGGGCGGATGGGCAGACGGGCGGGCGGGCGTAAACAATTTCTTCTGTGCGCAACTCCTCCTACATTTCTCAACGGATTTTGACCAAACTTTCACAGAAGCTTTGTCATCAAGTGCCCTGGCGCATATTGTCGGGGTTTTGCGATTAGATAATATTTGACCTAATTATGGCCCTTTGTTTTTTTTTCCTTATATAGAATATATAGTGAACAATTTCTTCTGTGCGCAACACCTCCTACATTTCTCAACGGATTTTGACCAAACTTTTTCAGAAGCTTTGTCATCAAGTGCCCTGGCGCATATTGTCAGGGTTTTGCAATTGGTATATATTTGACCTAATTATGGCCCTTTGTTTTTTTTCCTTATATAGAATATATAGTGAACAATTTCTTCTGTGCCCAACTCCTCCTACATTTCTCAACGGATTTTGACCAAACTTTTTTTGGAAGCTTTGTCATCAAGTGCCCTGGCGCATATTGTCAGGGTTTTGCAATTGGTATATATTTGACCTAATTATGGCCCTTTGTTTTTTTTCCTGATATAGAATATATAGTGAACAATTTCTTCTGTGCGCATCTCCTCCTACATTTCTCAACGAATTTTGACCAAACTTTCTCAGAAGCTGTGTTATCAAGTGCCCTGGTGTATATTGACGGGGTTTTGTGATTGGATAATATTTGACCGAATTATGGCCCTTTGTATATTTTTCCTCATACAGAATATATAGTGAACAATTTCTACAGTGCGCAACTTCTCCTAAATTTCTCAACGGATTTTGACCAAACTTTCACAGAAGCTTTGTCATCAAGTGCCCTGGCGCATATTGTCAGGGTTTTGTGATTGGATAAAATTTGACCTAATTATGGCCCTTTGTTTTTTTTCCTTATACAGAATTGAACAAATTCTTCTGTGCTGAACTCTTCCTACATTTCTCAACGGATTTTGTTCAAACTTTCACAGAAGCTTTGTCATCAAGTGCCCTGGCAGATATTGTCGGGTTTTGTGATTGGATAATTTTTTACCTAATTGTGGCCCTTTGTTTTTTTTCCTTATACAGAATATATATAGTGAACATTTCTTCTGTGAGCAATTCCTCCTACATTATTCATGTTTTACATTGCACATGGTTACATTGTTTGTTGCTTGTATTTGTATTTCAAATACAACATATTTATCTACAATGGTGATAATTGAAAACCTGGTTTCATGGCATTGCCATGTTTCTTGTTTGGTTTTGCACACATAAAAACAATTTAAAGATGGAAATTATTTTTTGTCTAATAGGATTGCAGTATTTCAAATGAATCATAATACATTTACTTTTGTAAATCAGCAAACTATTAATCAGTCTTGTAAATTAACTGTTTATAAAAATAATTTTAAACACTAAGCTGGTTAAAATTTATTAGTACGTATTTACAAAATTAAGTTGGTCAAGTGCGGCATAGCCTGACCAATTTAATTTTGTAAATATATACTGCCAAATACTAATAAACTTTAACCTATGCATAGAGATTTTATATGCTGAATACAGCCTTGAGTTTGGAAATTCAAAGTTTTATGGATTTCAATATCAATATACAATAATTGAGCTACCAACAGTATAGAGCCTGGTTAAACTGCACTGATATATATAATTTGAATAATATTATATTGTCATAATGTCATCTACATAGAACATGATTGTGATTCATTTTAACTTATTTATTAGGCCCCGCCATGTAATGGCCGGGGCATAATAGTGTTACCCTGTTCCGTCATTCCGTCCTTTATGTCATTCCGTCATCATCAGTTTCCGTTCATTATCTTAAGAACGGTTGCAAACATTCAACTCAAATTTGACATATGGATATGTTATGAGAAAATACAGGTCAAGATCGAATTTGGTTATGGTTCGATGATTTTTGGCAGAGGTTTTGCCCCTTTTACATTGAAAATAATATGAAATTTTCAGTTTCCGTTCATTATTTCCCCAACGATACAACACATTCAACTCAAACTTGACATATAGATATGTCATGAGAAAATACAGGTCAAGTTCGAATTTGGTCATGGTTCGATGATTTTTGGCAGAGTTATGCCCCTTTTACTTTGAAAATAAATATGAAATTTTCAGTTTCCGTTCATTATCTCCCCAACGGTACAACAGATTCAACTCAAATTTGACATATGGATATGTCATGAGAAAATACAGGTCAAGTTCGAATTTGGTCATGGTTTGATGATTTTTGGCAGAGTTATGCCCCTTTTACATTGAAAATAATATGAAATTTTCAGTTTCCGTTCATTATCTCCCCAACGATATAACACATTGAACTCAAACTTGACATATGGATATGTCATGAGAAAATACAGGTCAAGTTCTAATTTGGTCATGGTTCGATGATTTTTGGCAGAGTTATGCCCCTTTTACATTGAAAATAATATGAAATTTTCAGTTTCCATTTATTATCTCCCCAACGATATAACACATTCAACTCAAACTTGACATATGGATATGTCATGAGAAAATACAGGTCAAGTTCGAATTTGGTCATGGTTCTATGATTTTTGGCAGAGTTATGCCTCTTTTACTTTGAAAATAATATGAAATTTTCAGTTTCCGTTCATTATCTCCCCAACAGTACAACAGATTCAACTCAAACTTGACATATGGATATGTCAAAGGAATGCGCAGGTCAAGTTCAAATTTGGTCATGGTTCAATAATTTTTGGCAGAGTAATGCCCCTTTCACTTTGAAAATAATATGAAATTTTCAGTTTCCATTTATTATCTCCCCAACAGTACAACACATTCAACTCAAATTTGACATATGGATTTGTTTTTGGAATGCCCAGGCCAAGTTCGAATTTGGTCATGGTTCTATGATTTTTGGCAGAGTAAGGCCCTTTTACTTTGAAAATAATATGAAATTTTCAGTTTCTGTTCATTATCTACCCAAGAGTATTACATATTCAACTCAAATTTGACATATGGATGTGTAAAAGGAATTGGCAGGTCAAGTTGGAATTTGGTCATGGTTTGATGATTTTTTGGCAGAGTTATGTTCCTTTCACTTTGAAAATAATATAGATACATCTTAGGAATAAGCAGTTTAAGTTTGAATTTGGTCGTGGTTCAATGATTTTGGACAAACTTATCTTTCCTGAATCATCATTGGAAAAATTTTGAACTTTCAGTTTCAGCACTCATACTTTTGTGGAAATGTATGTAGCCATTATTTTGGCTACAAATATGCAATATGCTATTTTTAAAAGGTTAAGACTGAATAATTTCAGTGCCTTGAACATTGTGTGAAAATGGTTTTAAGGGCTTTGAACTTAAAATGAAAAAAATAATTTGTGCAAACAAATTTGGAACTAAATATTATAACATCTGAAATTTTGGCTGCATGCGGGGGCATCTGTGGCATGATGACACATTTCTAGTTTAATAAAATTTACTATATCATTGGCCTTTACCCTGATTATACATTTGTTTATAGATATACAATATCTCTTTAATATCATTATTTTGATTTCTATATCTAAATATATAAGTCAAACACGATAACGTTTACATTATTTGGTCGTACCATTATGATAAAATGGGTTGAGCAAGTAATTCAGTTATTACATTTTGCATTTTTATTGCGATATAGAAGAATTAAAGTGGGTATGAACACACTAATCCAAGTGCCATAGTGGGTAGAGAGTTCAGGTAATGAATCACTAAGGCTATTAAAATAAATTTTCGAGTAAAATTTTGCAATTGAGCATATATTTTTGGATCAGTATATATTTTTAGCTCACCTGTCACAAAGTGACAGGGTGAGCTTTTGTGATCGCTTTCGTCCGGCGTCCGTCCGGCGTCCGTCCGTCGTCCGTAAACTTTTACTTTAAATGACATCTCCTCATAAACCACTAAGCAAATTTCATCCAAACTTTACAGGAATGTTCCTTTGGTGGTCACCTTTGAAAATTGTTCACAGAATTTAATTCCATGCAGAACTCTGGTTGCCATGGCAACCAAAAGAAAAAACTTTAAATATCTTCTTCTAGAAAACCCAAAGAGCTAGAGCTTAGATATTTGGCATGAAACATCTTCTAGTGAGTGTCTACCAAGTTTGTTCAAATAAAAGCCCTGGGGTCAAAATTGGCCCCGTCCCAGGGGGTCATTGATTTTCCCTATATGCATATAGTAAAAACTTAAAAAAATCTTCTTTTAAAGAACCCAAAGAGCTAGAGCTAAGATATTTAGCATGAAACATGTTCTAATGAGTGTCTTCCAAGTTTGTTCAAATAAAAGCCCTGGGGTCAAAATAGGCCCTGCCCCAGGGGTCATTGATTTTCCTTATATGTGTATAGCAAAAACTTAAAAAATCTTCTTTGAAAAAACCCAAATAGCTAGAGTTAAGATATTAAGCATGAAACATCTTCTAGTGAGTGTCTACCAAGTTTGTTCAAATAAAAGCCCTTTGGTCAAAATTGGCCCCGCCCCAGGGGGTCTTTGATTTTCCCTATATGCATATAGTAAAAACTTAAAAAATCTTCTTTTAAAGAACCCAAAGAGCTAGAGCTAAGATATTTAGCATGAAACATCTTCTAATGAGTGTCTACCAAGTTTGTTCAAATAAAAGCCCCTGGGGTCAAAATTGGCCCTGCCCCGTGGGTCATTGATTTTCCTTATATGTGTATAGCAAAAACTTAAAAAATCTTTTTTGAAAAAAAACAAATAGCTAGAGTTTAGATACTAAGCATGAAACATCTTCTAGTGAGTGTCTACCAAGTTTGTTCAAATAAAAGCCCTGGGGTCAAAATTGGCCCCGCCCCGGGGGTCATTCATTTTCCTTATATGTTTATAACAAAAACTTAAAAAATCTTCTTTGAAAAAACTCAAATAGCTAGAGTTTAGATATTAAGCACGAAACAACTTCTAATGAGTGTCTACCAAGTTTGTTCAAATAAAAGCCCTGGGGTCAAAATTGGTCGGCCCCAGGGGACATTGATTTTCCTTATATGTGTATAGCAAAATCTTAAAAATCTTCTTTGAAAAAACCCGAATAGCTAGAGTTTAGATATTAAGCATGAGACAATTTATAGTAAGTGTCTAAAAAGATTGTTCAAATAAAAGCCCTGGGGTCAAAACTGGTCCTGCCCCAGGTGTGTCATTGTTTTTAACTATATGTTTAAAGAAAAAAATTGAAAAAATCTCCTTTTAAAAAACCCAAGGAGCTAGACCTTAGATGTTTAGCATGAAACATCTTCTAATGGGTGTCTACCAAGTTTGTTCGAATAAAAGCCCTGGGGTTTAAACTTGCCCCGTTCCGGGGGCCTATTTACAGGTGAGCGACTTCAGGGCCATCATGGCCCTCTTGTTTATAGTTTGTCATGTAAGTTTCCATTATCTCTTTTATATACCTGTAATTAATTTAATTTTTTGCACAATAGAAAGGTAAACTTATAAGGGTAATGTATTTTATTTCTAAACAGGCATTGAACAGATTGAATAGTATTATTAATTTTATTCTGTTTGAAACTCTGAATTCTATCCGCTACATTTTTTAACAATTTTGGCTCATTTGTATTTGTCAATTTTCTCCCACTGCTTATAATTTATTTAGTCATTTATATCCTTAATTATCAACTTCACTCTAACCCAGTCTGTTGAATGCGAATCTGTGTAAAACTCAATGTTCTCAAATAGTCTTGTGCACAAGGAACTAAAATCTTATTACATGTAGTTGAAAAATATCTATAAAAAATTAATTAATAGAAGAAAATGCCTTTTACACTCACTGGAATGGAACCAGGGTCTCTACACTCACAGAGCGAACAATCTGCAACTTGCTATTACTCTGAACATATAAAAATAATTAATTGTTTAGGTAGTAAAAGGAGAAATTTGTCAATATTGATGTTAAGAGATAATGAAAGGACTAGCAAATTTGAGTTGTAGTTGTATATATTATCAGATACTTATCTTGTTTACTTTTACTCAGTTTTTTGTGCTGCTTTATCTTCAATAATGATATAAATTAATTGTGACTGTCAGTGTTTAGTAACATGTCTGTTATCTGCAGATTGACTTGATTACAATAACTTACTAAGTTTATTTTATGCATTATGGAAATAAATAGACAATTACTAGATGGATAATGTTAAAAACACTACAATAAAAAGGTTGTCATTTCAAGCAGTATGGATTTATCAGTTTATTTCTATTTTTAGCTCCACTATTCAAAGAATAGGGAGAGCGAGCTATTCACTCACCCAGCGAGCATCAGACTTTTGTTAAGTTGGTACCTAAAAAAATTGCTGAAGGAAATAGGTTGAAACTGATTCTCTTAGCTAACTGGATAGCTTACTTTCATGAAAGTATCAAGTCTCTGTTGGGCTTTCAAACTTATAGAAAGGCTCTCAACATTGTAAAATTGTTTATCATTTTAACCATAAAAATTGTAGAGTTAAATTTTGATAACCTTTTTTTATAATTTTTTTTTTTAAAACAAAACTTAAATGGGAAATATTTCTGTTTTAAATGAAAACTTTGAATATATTATTATAGGATATTGCTATGTCAGACAGTACCACATTACAGCCTGAGAGGATCATTCATGTCACCACGGAGACAGAGTCTAGGGTGTGGTCACAAGGGGGGATAACTGATGAAAGGGAGGAGAGTATAGACCAGGAATCAAATGATATTGGCATGAGTATACTTCAGTAAGTACTTTGTTGTTTAAACCCTTTTGTAATATAACACCTGTGCCATAAGTATAGAGCGAGGCATACCTGTTTTGGTGATATAACAAGTTGCCTGTACCACCAGTATAGAGCCAGGCATACCTGTTGTGGTGATATAATAAGTTGCCTTTACCACCAGTATAGAGCCAGACAAACCTGTTGTGGTGATATAACAAGTTACCTGTACCACCAGTATAGAGCCAGACATACCTGTTGTGGTGATATAACAAGTTGCCTGTACCACCAGTATAGAGCCAGACATACCTGTTGTGGTGATATAACAAGTTGCCTGTACCACCAGTATAGAGCCAGACATACCTGTTGTGTTGATATAACAAGTTATCTGTACCACCAGTATAGAGCCAGACAAACCTGTTGTGGTGATATAACAAGTTGCCTCTGTACCACCAGTATAGAGCCAGACATACCTGTTGTGGTGATATAACAAGTTGCCTGTACCACCAGTATAGAGCCAGACAAACCTGTTGTGGTGATATAACAAGTTGCCTGTGCCACCAGTATTAGAGCCAGACATACCTGTTGTGTTGATATAACAAGTTGCCTGTACCACCAGTATAGAGCCAGACATACCTGTTGTGGTGATATAACAAGTTGCCTGTACCACCAGTATAGAGCCAGACAAACCTGTTGTGGTGATATAACAAGTTGCCTGTACCACCAGTATAGAGCCAGACATACCTGTTGTGTTGATATAACAAGTTGCCTGTACCACCAGTATAGAGCCAGGCATACCTGTTTGTGGTGATATAACAAGTTGCCTGTACCACCAGTATAGAGCCAGGCATACCTGTTGTGGTGATATAACAAGTTGCCTGTACCACCAGTATAGAGCCAGACATACCTGTTGTGGTGATATAACAAGTTGCCTGTACCACCAGTATAGAGCCAGGCATACCTGTTGTGGTGATATAACAAGTTGCCTGTACCACCAGTATAGAGCCAGACAAACCTGTTGTGGTGATATAACAAGTTACCTGTACCACCAGTATAGAGCCAGGCATACCTGTTGTGGTGATATAACAAGTTGCCTGTACCACCAGTATAGAGCCAGACATACCTGTTGTGGTGATATAACAAGTTGCCTGTACCACCAGTATAGAGCCAACATACATGTTGTGTTGATATAACAAGTTGCCTGTACCACCAGTATAGAGCCAGACATACCTGTTGTGGTGATATAACAAGTTGCCTGTACCACCAGTATAGAGCCAGACAAACCTGTTTGTGGTGATATAACAAGTTGCCTGTACTTCTAGTATAGAGCCAGACATACCTGTTGTGGTGATATAACAAGTTGCCTGTACCACCAGTATAGAGCCAAACATACCTGTTGTGGTGATATAACAAGTTTCCTGTACCACTAGTATAGAGTCAGACATACCTGTTGTGGTGATATAACAGGTTACCTGTACCACTAGTATAGAGTCAGACATACCTGTTGTGGTGATATAACAAGTTGCCTGTACCACCAGTATAGAGCCAGGCATACCTGTTGTGGTGATATAACAAGTTTCCTGTACCACTAGTATATAGAGTCAGACATACCTGTTGTGGTGATATAACAGGTTACCTGTACCACTAGTATAGAGTCAGACATACCTGTTGTGGTGATATAACAAGTTGCCTGTACCACCAGTATAGAGCCAGGCATACCTGTTGTGGTGATATAACAAGTTGCCTGTACCACCAGTATAGAGCCAGACATACCTGTTGTGGTGATATAACAAGTTGCCTGTACCACCAGTATAGAGTCAGACATACCTGTTGTGGTGATATAACAGGTTACCTGTACCACTAGTATAGAGTCAGACATACCTGTTGTGGTGATATAACAGGTTACCTGTACCACCAGTATAGAGCCAGACATACCTGCAGGGTTAGAATTTAGCAGTAATTTCTACTTGCAGATTTTTGCAAGTGATCATATGAGTAAATGGCAATATGATGTAGTCAACCGGCATTTCCATGATCACATATCTTATTATTAATATCGTAATACACAATGACAATGTATTTTGAACATATGGTATGACAAATGATAATAAGCTCGAATGTCTATTGAATATCAGAAACACCTTTATCACTAATAAACACAGATCTCTTCTTGTAACGAAACAAGAACAATTTAACACATTAATTTATAAATGATAAACAATTGTTTACGGACCAGATTAGGTATACCAGAGGAACACCCACCGATGACAATGTACAGTTATAAACTTGTTCATGTAATGTTATTTCTTAGGACCTTCATTAATTTTAGCATATTTTGTACTTGATTTCACCAACATCCTGAAAACTCAGAGGTACTGATCTTCTTAAATAAATATTTCAGCTTAAAAGTAAACACTTTACAGAGGAGTGCTACACATTTACATTGGACACTGATAAAACAACATATGTTTGGCTGTTATAAATAGTCCATCAAAATATAGTCACAGAAAAAAATAAATACTGCAGTAGAGCAACCAAAAAAATTGATTTTTAAGTTGTTACAGTAAACATCATCAGTTACTGCATCTGGCACAGTAAACATCATCAGTTTCTGCAGCGGGCAGTTGCCAAGCATCATCATCAGCTCAGAAGATAACAATTATGTAAACGTCCTAAATGAACAATAACTTGCAATTAAATGCCAGCTAGAGTAATTTTTACTGGCATTATTAGATTTTAACTGGCATTTTGCCAGTATGCCAGCTTAAATTCGAACCCTGACCTGTTGTGGTGATATAACAAGTTGCCTGTACCACCAGTATAGAGCCAGACAAACCTGTTGTGGTGATACAACAAGTTGTCTCTACCACCAGTATAGAGCCAGGCATACCTGTTTTGGTGATATAACAAGTTGCCTTTACCACCAGTGTAGAGCCAGGCATACCTGTTGTGGTGATATAACAAGTTGCCTTTACCACCAGTATAGAGCCAGACATACCTGTTGTGGTGATATAATAAGTTGCCTTTACCACCAGTATAGAGCCAGACATACCTGTTGTGGTGATATAACAAGTTGCCTGTACCACCAGTATAGAGCCAGGCATACCTGTTGTGGTGATATAACAAGTTGCCTGTACCACCAGTATAGAGCCAGACATACCTGTTGTGGTGATATAACAAGTTGCCTGTACCACCAGTATAGAGCCAGACATACCTGTTTTGGTGATATAACAAGTTACCTGTACCACCAGTATAAAGCCAGACATACCTGTTGTGGTGATATAACAAGTTGCCTGTACCACCAGTATAGAGCCAGACATACCTGTTGTGGTGATATAACAAGTTGCCTGTACCACCAGTATAGAGCGCGACAAACCTGTTGTGGTGATATAACAAGTTACCTGTACCACCAGTATAAAGCCAGGCATACCTGTTGTGGTGATATAACAAGTTGCCTGTACCACCAGTATAGAGCCAGACAAACCTGTTGTGGTGATATAACAAGTTGCCTGTACTTCTAGTATAGAGCCAGACATACCTGTTGTGGTGATATAACAAGTTACCTGTACCACCAGTATAAAGCCAGGCATACCTGTTGTGGTGATATAACAAGTTGCCTGTACCACCAGTATAGAGCCAGACTTACCTGTTTTGGTGATATAACAAGTTACCTGTACCACCTGTATAAAGCCAGGCATACCTGTTGTGGTGATATAACAAGTTGCCTGTACTTCTAGTATAGAGCCAGGCATGTAATAATTAGTCTGACCAGACCATACTGTGCAGTTACATTGTTGTGATATTGAAATTTACAATGGCTTGTCCCAAATTCAAACTATGTAACAGGGAATAAAGATTTAAATTTGTTAAATAGAAGCTCACTAATTTAAATACACCCCTGTGTAAGATGAGTTGTGTTCTATAGAATGATGAAATTCTGGCATGTTTTTATGAATGATTGCTGGATAAAAACTAAATGAAAATATTACTTTTCAAATGCTAATAAAATGCTGGCTGACATCACGGACTAGAATATCAGCTGTAGGGTTACTATATAAACAGTATCTTTCAAGCCTGGACTGTTAACAAGTGTTACTTTTCTACTATTCTACACGTTACATAATTTTTACAAAACAGTTATTTATTTTAAAATTTCATAAAATTTTTACAAATCCAAGAGACATGTTGCTTTAAATCATCTGTTTGTCAATATGGTACATTATGGTACATGTACATTTTGTAATATCTCTCAAGTAGGCTAGCTGTAAATGTTTAGTAAAGAGAATTAGATAAAATCAGATCCGCAGTTGTAAGTGATTAATTATTGTTACTGTACAATAAGATATAATTATGTTATATATTTATGTCTCCCAAAATTTTTGGGAGACATATTGTTTTTGCCTTCATTGTCTGTCTGTCCGTCTGTCAGGTGTTCCGTACAAACCCAGAGGTACTTGTGTGACTTGGAGAACAATGGGTAATGGTAAATTCTCTTTGATTCTATTCATTCCGTATTTACTAATGTGTGTCTTTTTAAAGCCTTGTGTGACTAAAAATGGCTAAAAAGATCAAAGGAAAAGTCACATAAGTACCATTTCGTAAGTTTACATAGTCCGCCCTTCACAGGTAAAACTACTGGTGGGATTTCAACCAAACTTTACAGGAGTGATCAGTACCATCCCTAGTTGTGCACGTCACTTGCACATTCTGCTTGGCTGCCAGAGCTGAAAATAGAAAAATCTTGTCTGGCCTTCACAGGTCAAACTTCTTGTGGGATTTCCACCAAACTTTACAGGAGTGATCAGTACTATCCCTAGTTGTGCACATTACCGACACGTTCCGCTTCACTGCACAAAATGGCTGCCAGAGCTAAAAATAGAAAAATATTGTCTGGCCTTCACAGGTCAAACTACTGCTGGGATTTCAACCAAACTTTACAGGAGTGATCAGTACCATCCCTAATTGTGCACGTCACGGACATGTTGTGATACACTGCACAAAATGGCCACCTGAGCTAAAAATAGAAAAATATTGGCCGGCCTTCACAGGTCAAACTACTGCTGGGATTTCAACCAAATTTTACAGGAGTGATCAGTACCATCCCTTGTTGTGCACATCAGGGGCAAGTTCAGCTTCGCTGCACAAAATGGCTGCAAGAGCTTAAGATAGAAAATCTTGTCCGGCCTTCACAGGTCAAACTACTGGTGGGATTTCAACCAAACTTTACAGGAGTGATCAGTACCATGCCTAGTTGTGCACAATATACCGGCATGTTCTGCTTCGCTGCACAAAATGGCCATCAGAGCTATAAATAGAAAAATCTTTTCCGGCTTTCACAGGTCAAGCTGCTGGTGGGATTTCAATGAAACTTCACATGAGTGACCATACTTAGTTTGGGGAGACATATGTTTTTGTGACAATAACCCTTCTAGTTATGTAATCCTGTTATACATACCCCATTTAATAACCCCTTGAGAAATTGTTAGATTATTTATCTATGTATTTATTCTTGGTAGAGCTATAAAGTTATGCTGTAATATATAGTAACTGTGTAAAGATTGTGTTTTTTGTGAGATTTTCGTGCATCAACTAAGCGTATCAGATTTCTATATAAAGTATCAAAAGGTGTTTCAAATCACTCAAGGTAATTGCATTGCTTGATTCACATGTCTATTTTCCCATCCCATCCCTCCCACCCTTACAATTTGATTGAGTAAACTGGTGTCATATCAGGTTATTATTGTAAAGAAAAAGAAACTCATCTCGATTGAAATATATTTTCTGTTATATTTAACTGGTAATGCTTTCATTCAAGTATGGAATGAGAAGAGGCAAAATTCATTTCATGATTTATATTTGAATTTATTCCTGTACTTTTTGATGTAATTAAAGCAATGCAATAGGCCAGTGCTAATTATGTCTTGTGTTAATCATGCTTAATAGCTTTTAAAGAGAATAAATAATTGATTTCGTCTGAGCAGGCAAATTAGAAAATAAATACAAAAGAAATCAGGTTGCATAGATTCAATTGAATTTGTCACTGAATGGGCAAAAAATTATTTGTAGGATAGAATAATTATGTAATTCATAAGTCCACAGCAAAATTAATGCATCTGTTTTACTATATAGATTATATAAACATCAAAGTTATCCAATGATTATTAACATTACAAGTATGCTGTATTAGAAATAATTTGTTGTCAATTATATTTTCTTCATTGCTTATTTTTTATCCCCCTGCCAAAAAGGCGGCATGGGATATAGAAATAGACTTTGTCCGTTCTTCTGTCCGTCCCTCCTTCCGTCTGACATTTTTGTCCAGAGCATATCTCAAAAAGTGTTTGAGGTATCAACTTGAAACTTCATAGGTGGATAGACCTCATTATGGAGGAGTGCAGTGCTCAAGAATGATAACTCTACCCTGCATAATTTTTGGGTTACTGCCCTTTGTTTTTTTTTAGCTCACCTGAGCTTGCTCAGGGTTAACTTTTAGGGACGTCCGTCGTCTGTCTTCCGTCCACACTTGTTCGTTAACACTTAGCGGTCACATTTTTGCCCCAATCATCATCAAAGATTGTCAGATAGCTTATCTAGTTGATAGTTCGGATGAGTTCGAACATTGGTCATCTTGGATGAAAAAGTAGGTCACAGGAGCTAAAAATAGAAAAACCTTTTGAACACTCTAGCAGTCACATTTTTGCCTCAATCATCTTCAAACTTTGTCAGGATGCTTGTCTAGGTGATAGCTGGGATGAGATCGAACATGGGTCATCTTGGTTGAAAAACTAGTCACTGGAGCTAAAAATAGAAATACCTTGTTAACACTAGTGGTCACATTTTTGCCTCAATCATCATCAAACTTGGTCAGGTGCTTGTCTAGGTGATAGCTCCGATGAGTTCGAACATGGGTCATCCTGGATGAAAAACTAGGTCACCAGAGCTAAAAATAGAAAAACCTTGTTAACACTCTAGCGTTCACATTTTTGTCTCAATCATCATCAAACTTGGTCAGGTTGTTTGTCAAGGTGATAGCTCAAATGAGTTTCAACATGGGTCATCTCGGAAGAAAAACTAGGTCATTGGAACTAAAAATAGAAAAACCTTGTTTACACTCCAGTGGTCACATTTTTGACTCAATTATCATCAAACTTGGTCAGGATGCTTGTCTAGGTAATTGATCAGATGAGATGAACATGGGTCATCTCGGATGAAAAACTAGGTCACCGGAGCTAAAAATAGAATAATCTTGTTAACCTTCTAGTGGCTACTGTTTTGATCAAAGTATCCTGGAAATTGGTCTGAAAGTTTGTTTTGATGATTTCTAGGTCAAGATCGAATATGGGTCACCTGGGTAAAAAACTATGTCACACTGCTCAAATATGGATAATCCTTGTTAACACTCTAGTGGTCACATTTTTGACTCACCTGTCATGAAACTTGGTCAGAATGCTTGTCTAGGTAGTTATTCGGATGAGTTCGATGGGTCAGGTGAGGGATCTAGGGCCATCATGGCCCTCTTGTTTAAAATTAATGTTTGTCCAGAGCATAGCCCAAAAAGCCTTTGAGATATCAACATGAAACTCCATAGGTGCATAGATCTCACTCAGGAGGTGTGCAGTGCACAAGAATGATAACTCTACCTTTCATTATTTTTGAGTTATTGCCCTTTGTTATTTTTCTTACTTAATTTTTTACCTGAGTGGAGCATAACTCAAAAAGTGTTTGAGATGTCAACATGAAACGTCATAAGTGGATAGATCTTATTGAGGAGGAATGCTGTGTGCAAGAATGATAACTCTTCCCTATATAATTTTTGAGCTATTGCCCTTTGTTATTTTTGATACTATTTTGTCTGGAGCTTATCTCAAAAAGTGTTTGAGGTATCAACTTGAAACTTAATAGGTGGATGGATCTCATTTAGGAGGAGTGCAGTGCACAAGAATGATAACTCTACCCTGCATAATGTTTAAGTTATTGCCCTTTTATTTTTTTTCCAGAGCATAACTCAAAAAGCCTTTAAGATATCAACATGAAACATCATAGGTGCATAGATCTCACTCAGGAGGTGTGCAGTGCACAAGAATGATAACTCTACCTTTCATATTTTTTGAGTTATTGCCCCTTGTTATTTTTCATACTTAATTTTTCTCATGAGTGGAGCAGAACTCAAAATTCTTTTTCATGCTATTTTGTCCGGAGTTTATCTCAAAAAGTGTTTGAGGTATCAACTTGAAACTTCATAGGTGGATAGATCTTACTGAGGAGGGGTGCAGCACACAAGAATGATAACCTACCCTGCATTATTTTTCAGTTATTGCCCTTTGTTATTTTCAGCCAACAGTATTCACCTAGGTTTGAGATCTGTTATCAGTTTTCATTACCAAAAGACCTCTTAAAATTGAATTATTCTGCTCTACTACATATACATTCTTCCAATGAGCAAACACATGTGGCGGGGGATGGCCATGTTGTTGACATGGCTCTTGTTTTAACTAGTATCAGTATACAAATTGTGATTGTTCTTTTTATTACAGGCATGGAACATCAACAAGAAATATCCACACCTACTTTATGAGTCTAGAGTAAGTGCATGTAGTTAAATTTGATTCAAGGTTTTAACAAGTAATTAACATTTGCCACCAGAAAAGAGCCAGACCACCTTACAGTGTGCAGTCTGGCCGGACTCTATGGTAATGGAACAAATGATATGAAAGAACAAGAGCAAACAGTGATCACATGTGTCACCTGATGATAGCCAATGAAGCAGTTGTATTGAGGGGTGGTTGAGCAGTTTGTTCTCTATATGTTGTGACTATTTTGCAACTACTGAGTAGCAGGAGACACAAAATCATTAACAGGCCATAATGCTGTTTTTATTCAAGGGCCTTAACTCAGCCAAAAGTCATTTAACTGGAAAACCCATTAATTATGTGCAAGTAATTGAGGTATCAATCCATTTTGTAAAGTTTCACATTAGTTACAACAGTAGTTTAAGTGAAGAAGTCCCGAAAAAAACTTTAAAAACAAAAATTATTAAAGGGTAATATGACTGCTTAATTGGTGACACATGTGATCACTAATTGCTCTTGTTATATTTTAATATTGAAATCCTTTAAGTTTCAAAATGTTCTAAATTTAAAGCAGGGCAAATCCATTACACAAATTCAGCAGATTAAAGGGTTAATATTGAGTTTGAGCCTTATTTGGGCCACAACCTTACCAGTAAATTGCAGCAGAGGTCCTGTACTGGTTAACTCCAGGAAGGTGACCAAAGAGACTGGTTCAAATAAACTTTACTCAACTGAGCTTAAAAATAAATGACTGTTTAAACTGAAGAAATTAATATATTTTATTGTATAATAGTTTTGTTAGCCAGAAATGAATAGCTTTATACAGCACCTATGTAGTCTAGGTAATGTTTCCACAATAACAGCAATGACTCAGAATAAATCAAGTGCATTAAATTTTGTAATGCTAAAATACAGGCATTGTTTGTATGGAATACATAACCTATTGTTTTCTACCTAACAGTAACAAACCCTTGGACCGCCTCCGTGGTCAAGGGGTTAGAGTTGATGACTTCTAATCCAGTTACCTCTCTGGCGTGGGTTTGATCCCCGGGAAATGCTTTGGTAGTTTAGCATGGAGGATGGTACTCTAGTAGTCTGGTGTATTTACTCTCCAGGAACGATGGTTAGGAAACTACCCGCCTATATGACTGAAATACTGTTGGGAAAAGGCGTAAAATGAAACAAACAAACAAACCCTTGGGCTGCATAAACAATTATAAAACAAATGTACTAGATAAGGAAGGTAAAATTTTTACACGTATGTTTCCTTCAATAAATATATCATCAGCAAATGGAATATATATGTTATACCTTCCTGGTGCATTTGTCTTCAGCTGTGACACCCTTGTCCCTATACTCTGTGGGTAGGGAGGCCTATTTTAGTTCTTATTAATCTTAATAGCAGAAAAGCTGCTATTAAAAACTGATTTCTTTCATTTATGTTATTGTTTATTTTTTCAGACAAAGAAAATGTTGTCTTTTGCTAGCAGCATGTAAACAAAGATTTTTCAGTGTCAGACTGGTATGTGTCATCTTAATTACATTTGATTGTACGACAATTTTGTGAATTAATTGTAGTTGATTGTGGAACATTGGTAGAATAACGGTGAATTTACACTGCCTGTACTTGTTCTAACATTTGATGGTATTAAAATGATCAATTTTTATATTAATCAAAGACAGAAATTTTGCAGTCCACTGTATTATGATGACATTGACAAGTCAAAATTGGTATGTTTAGTTTAACAAATAAATGAAATTGTTTATAGATTATTTACATTAGATTTAAACTTAAATGTATAAAACTTCAAACTTTTGCTGTTTTCATTGAAAAGCCTCCTAAAACAAGTTCAAACTGCTATGAAACTATGAAAAATGCTTTAATACTAATGAAACTTGGCACAAATGTTGACTAGACCATAGCGTCTGTAATAGTATGCTCAATTGTAAATTTCATGTTACCATGGCAACGGGGGGACGTCTCAAAATTGACAAAAATCACTATTTTGCATTGTTTTCTTCCATCAAAACTGATTTCAAAGTGTTACAAAGCAATTTTTCAATAAATTGAGATAGAGAAAAAGGCTTTTTAGCGTCGGTTACTAGTTACCCTAAGATCAACCTGAGACCATTTTTAGCCTGTCACATGTCCAAAATTTTCTTGGAGATGAGGGGGACTACAGCCCCCTACAAACCCCCAAAACGGCAACCCCCTGATGAAACATTTTGACGGTAGTCACTTTTTTTACCAACATTTCTCAAACGAAAAACAGTGTTTGGGGCCTAAATAGGGCATTTTTTCACTGTTTGAGGCCTCAAAAACTGTGTTATTTTTTTCCTGATTGTGAATGTTTTTATGTTTATCATTTCATGTACAGTACAAATGTAACAAATAATTATTAGAGAAAGATAAAGGCACATACTCATTTACATTAAATTGAAATTAGTAGAACAAAAAAGTTCCAGGACAATTTTTGATTTGGACTTGTCTCAATACATAAAGTTCTAGAATTTAAATTGACGAAATTCACAATAACAACAAAAAACTCATGACGTTGACTTAAACATCTGACATTGCATAAAAGAGCATTAAATATATCTTGATATCAAACAAACAATCAAATGACTTATAAAATAAATCTGTTTCTAACAGGAAGGGTTATTTCTATGTCAGCAAGGTTATGTTCTCCCGTATATCAGCAACTTGTATGACATATTTATAATAACAATAATTGTTACAAGTTCATAAAAAACTTAAGCAACTTAGAATTGTTTTCAAAGAAGCGCTGGAATAAGATGTAAGTAAAAGAGAGCTGCCAAATAAAAAGTTATTCAAGTATAAAGTCATTATTGCAGTTTTAACTATTTTTTTAGGTAATGGCATTTGAAAATGGAAATTTGCTATAAAAAAAACAACACAATTATATATTTTATACACACACTAGTTAGCCTTCTTTGATGTAGAAAACATTGTTATTCTCTTATTACAAGAAGAATATATTCAATTCTAACACGACCCGCATTTTTCCCTATTGAACATAGAAGAACCGAAAGTGTGTGTTATTATGCAATAGAGTCACTGTTTGATGTTCTATATTTAGACATGTGACGTAATCATTATACATGTGACGTAACCACTATAAAATCCGACGCGCTGACAATAAGTACGGAAACAAATCAGGCGCAAATTTGCTTAATAGCAGGTACGGCAACATTTATTTGTTTATGTCGTGTTAGAATCGAAATAATATATCCAAATCGGTGATTTTATCACTGGATAACATCACTGTTTGTCGTTCGGATGCGCATCATTATATCACTCGGGCTACGCCCTCGTGATATAATTCCTCGCATCCGAACTCCAAACAGTGATGTTATTGAGCGATAAAATCACAGTTTGGGATATATTATTTCTTAAGTAACACATAATATTAATTGATTATATACATGTTGACAGGTGAGAAGTGATGGTAGAGACAGTGGTATAGAGGAAGGGGCTATGATGAAGTCTAGTGTAGGAAATGTTGACACAGTCGTATGCCTTAATGCCGAGGAGTTCCAGGTTTTCCAACACACCCTCAAATGTGCTGCCTTTCCTGTACTTGGGGCTCCAGACCCGCCATCTGAAGCCACACCCATTCCATCTGGGGCACTTTCATCATTTCATCCTAAAAGGCATGTTTTATATATTAAACAAGTTGAATAAATCATAAATTTGGAATGTTAAGCATATAAGTTTATTTTTCTAAAGATTAATATTTATGGAAAAGATAAAAAGCTAACAACCTAAAATCAATAATGGTTGTATAGAGTTATGGCCCTGAATTATTGAGATATAAAGTAAATAAAATATCGATTTTTGTACTCGTTTAAAGAGCAACTTCGGGTAATATCGACACCTTCTTCTGTTTTCCTTTTATATTGACAAAAATCACCATTTTCTACTTGATTTAAATCAATTTTACGATGTCAGACCTACATGTGATGTCTTCACTTGCTCTTGGTCTTTTAGATATCTTTCTTTTTCTAGAAATTTCCGGTCTATGGATGTCATTGCTCTTAATCTTTTCCGAAAAAACGGCATTTACAGAATCTTATAAGAAGGATCGCTAACTCAGGAACATAACTTTATAATTATCATTTTGTATTGGTTTCAATGCAAATAAACCTTAAATATGAATGTTCTGAACATTTAACCTTGAGTTTATTCTCAATTATAAGACACATAACAATTATAGTGGGTAGTGGAAATTGAACCATACTTATCTTCTCTATCGGCCAATTTCGACACATAGTCATAGAAATACTAAAACTTTAAATTCACAATAGTTACTAGCACTACATGCATTAATAAATAATTCAGATATGTTAATTTTCAAAAAAAAGTAATAATAATAAATAATAAACATTATATAAATAACACATGGGTTTGTGGGTAATTTTTTGGTAACAGTAAAAATATCATCCCAAGTAAAATACTGTTACCTGTGTTATTTATTTTATTACCCCGAACAAATACTGTGATCATATGAAATTGTCTACTAAATCTAACTGTAACAAAAATAAACCAAGAGTAACAATAAACTGTCTACTTGAGATTTTTTTTTCTTTTATGCTTTAATGGTTGATATCTACCAGTCATAAACATACAATAAACTGTGTTTTATTTAGAAAACAAAACACAAACCCATTTATACGGTTATGATCAGTGAAATCTGATCCTTCTGTATCCAGAATATTCTTAGCATGGTTTTGACCTATGTATTTTCAAAATAACGATGATATCCTATGTCTGTCCAGCATATCTGTAATGTTTCCTGATTAAAATTTCCGTTTATTTAGCCTTTGCAGTCTGCTAACCCTGTATTTTGTTCTGGCACAGACATCATTCTCGTTTACTGTCATAAGCAGTGGGTCATCTTCTCGTCCTATGCCGTTTCCTTATCCTGTCTCTATGGCCTGGACCTTAAATTGACCTGGTCCATCAAGATCAAAGTATTGAAATTTACTTAAATTGTCATAACTGTGTTATTTTTTTTTACAAATTTATTTCATACTTGTACAAAAAATCACAAATGACAAAACCATGTATGTTGAATTATTCTGATATGACCTTGACCCTTAATTGACCTTGACCATAAAGGTCAAATTATTGAAATTTGCTTTTGACAAAACTGACTTGATGATTTATTCAAATGTGACCTTGATTTATGAATGAACTAGACTGTGAAGGTCAAATATGAAATTTGAAATATATTTTGTTTAAGAAAATTATGTGTTCTAGGGGTATTCTTTTCTTCAATACTCTTCCTCTGCACATGTGCTAGCCCCTGCTTGGCAGTTGCTCTTGTTTTATTTCCTTATAGACTGTCCACATCGACACCAACATTTTGGACAAGACCTTCATGTTGACTATACTGAACTTGACATTCATTCATAAATGACCTTGACTTTTAAGGTCAAATGTTTGAAATTGGCTATAACTTTATTATTTATAAACAGATTGTCTTCATACTTGGACATAAAAATCTTTGGACAAGACCTTTAAGTAAACCAAATTGTTTACAACCTTCATTCAACAATGACTTTGCCCTTGAAGGTCATGTTATTGAATTTGTTTTCTATGAGTATTCTTTACTACAATATTCTTCCTCACATCTGTTTGAAAAAGAAAAAGAAAAAAATGAGTGTGGCCATCACTTGGCAGTGGCTCTTATTGGTGCTTGGTTTATACAGAATTTATTTTAGTTCGATTTTGTAGGAAGCTATAAGCTTATAGACACACTTTCGAATCCGTTCCTGGAACCAACCAGTACTGAGCAATGAGTGTAAAGTTTATTGCTCAAAGAAACAACGACTTGCCCCTGACGGGTGCTTACTTTGATTTTAATAATTATTGTAATATTTATTGTTTTAGGAAGGAGTCTATGGGTGTTTTACAATATGATCGCAACATGACCCCTCTCTCACTTAATGACAGCGGGGTCGAGGAACAGGAAGACACTGCCATGGTTCCCGCAGAAACTTTGTGCGAACTTTTAAGACGTGCCTTCAGACTCACACAAGAAAAATTTAATCAGTATGAAGAGATCATAGCTTCACAGTTAGAAAGGAAATCTCCACAAAAAGTAAGTAAGCTAACTGTCCACAAAAATTAATTTACATAATTTCAAACTTTAACAGAAAATCTCAACCAAAATCAAACTAAAAAACTTCACTATAAAACACAATAATAACTTGACAACTCCATATAAAGCAAACTGAGTAACTTAAATAATTGTAGACACAAATTCAGAATTTGAAAGAAGATATCCATTTAAAGCAAATTAAACAACTTTACAATATAAGAGAAAATCTTAACAAAAAATAAATAATACCAAGAAAATAGATATCAATTCTGAGTGCATTGTTATAGAATAATGCACAGTTTGAGTTCAAATGCGTAGTAATATAATCACGAAGGCCGATAGGCCTGAGTGATTAATTACAAAGCATTTGAACGAAAAACGTGCATTATTATACAATAATGCAGGAAGAATTAATATCTATTTCCATTCTAACACGTCAAGAAAAAATATAATTATAATATAAAGTTGGACTTTATGTGTAGTGGTTAAATTTGTTTTCGCCCCAGAGTTTCCAATAGAAACGTTCTTTAAAGGCTGTTCCAGTGGGTTGAAAAAAAAATCTACCGTATGTAGAAACATTTTGAGAATAACGAATTTTGAAAACATTGATAAAACACTTTGTTTATTTTATTTTACTCTATAATTTTTCAAGCAAAATACAAATTATTAAAAGTGAAATAAATGTAAAACTTAACTTGTTTGCGACATTAAAATAGCTTACTTTGATTCGATTGTTTTGGCACTACATTGTGATGTCACGTAAACAACACTTTAAACGTCTGTACAGCGTTAACGACTGAATTAAAGATATTGGTGTTCGGATTCATTTTCTTAGTTAGACCATTTTCTTTCATTCTAGATAGTTTTCACATCAAAATTCGACAAAAAATTGTTTTTTATTTATCAGATTTTTCAAACAAAATGGCGCCCTCAATGTGAAAATAAACAGGGAGATAATAAGAACGGCAGGTGCATTGTTGTAGAATAATGCACGATTCAGGCCTTCTTTGTTTATATAGAAAAATTTCCAATAGCGTTAGAATTGTAGTTTCAGTTTTTCATGGACACACAAAAGTCACAAATAAAGTATACAGCTGAAGTAGTTTAAATATGATCTTAATGTTGTCATTCTTTTTATCTGATTTTATATTAAATATTTCAGTGGAGCAAATAGTTGATGGTTTGTCCTTTAACATCTCATGTACCAGTACCTACCATCTTCTCACACTATCTTCTTTTATTGACTGAAAATATCTTTCATGGACTTCTTCTTTAGGATGGTATTTCAGGACATTGTGGTCACAGTCACTGAAGTTTTATAGATTTTCCTCAGAGTAATATTGTGTATACCTATATCAATGGGACATTAGAGAGCATTTATTGGTTTTACCATTATTCATGTAACCTTAAGGTTATGATGAAGGAATAACTAATGCACCAGTAAATTAGTGATCTTAACATCAAAATGATCATGACCTTTAAGGGACAAGAGATTTACACACATCATGTTTTTATTATGGGATACAAGATACACACATTATGTCTTTATTATGGGATACAAGATACACACATTATGTCTTTATTATGGGATACAAGATTTACACACATCATGTTTTTATTATGGGATACAAGATACACACATCATGTTTTTATTATGGGATACAAGATTTACACACTTCATGTTTGTTTTTCCAGATTTTAGCAGAAGAGCTTGTACGTCAGCTGATTGCCCTAGAGAATAATGAGAACCAGTATTATAATCCTAAAACTTTCTTGGTATGTTCATACTTAATCTTGATAATTTTATAACTATATGTCTCTGTTGAAAATAACCTGTCTATTATGATTCATATTTTGTCGAGCCTGCTTGAGGAGAGCTCAACATAGTCGTCACAGTGGTAATTAGGTGTATGTACGTGTGTTTGTCCGTCCCTCCAATTATGCTTTTCCAAGTGGTAACTCTGTCATAAGTAGGCAGAATTTTAAATAACTTAGCACAAATGTTCACAATAATGAGACGTTGTCTCATGTGTAAGAACCTTGTCACTAAGGCAAGATCATACTTTAAGGTCAAATGCAAAAAAAAATGGTCTGGAACAGCTTGTACGCACCATTACTCTATCACTAGCTGGTGGAATTTCTAATGACCTAGCACAAATGTTCATCATGAGACAGCATTTTTCGCAAACAACCGTTTGACTGGGTGACAGCTCAAGTTCACATGTGACAGTAGGCTTGACATGTTACCCTTGGGCATCTAGTCTTCTGACTTTGGAAAGATTTAACACTTTTTTAACAAAAGTGATAAGATGCTATAATTGAAATAATGTGAAGATGATGAAAATTGTACATATTTGAACACTTTGCACTAAGAAAATGAAGGTGAGCCCCTAGAAATATAAAAAAAAAAGTTGTGATTTTTTTCACTATGTTTTTATTTTTTTTTAAACAACATTTTATTATAATTGTTGTGTGAAAAATAAACATTTCATAATGAACAGAAATAGTTTGCTATTAATTGTATATTTTGTTATTTTGTTCTAACTTTAAATGTTGACGGATCAGTTACATAAATTGAGCAGGTTAATCAAGATAAATATGAAATGGTGACATATTTCAGAATCGTATAGGATATGATCAGTGGCAACAAAGGGAGAGAACCAACATTTCAGATCTTCTTAACAAGTTCTGGCATTTTTCTCTACCACAGCTTTCAGATAGATCTATCAAGGTGAAAACAATCAAAATCAGGAAACATTATATTAAAGCACTATTTAGCTGAATGTTTAAAGCAAGGATAATACTATTTCAGTTCTACAACGAAATTTATTACTTTAATTTTACATAAGAATTATGAAATATGGTTGAAGAATCATTGCATAAAAAAATCATTTCTAAAATTTGAAAAAATGATAACTTTTATATTATTTTATCATTCATTTGTAGAAAAAGGACAACCTATCATAAAGTTAATTATATGTATTTTACCTGTTTGTGCAGTTTTATTTATAATTTTTCTTCTGGTGTTCAACCATAATACTAAGATAAACATAAGTATAAAAGTGAAAATTTAATTTTGTCTAGATGAAGTCAATGCACAAACAGTACAGAAAACTTTTAGAGAAGTTGATAAGTTATGAGTCACCATATCGGCAACAGAATGAACTGATTGCCCCACCCCCTACATCACCACTATCGTCTGCTTCTGTCCGTCTGCTCAAAGAGTTCGGATTGAGATATGGTGTGGTGAGTTATAACTTACAAAATATAATCTCAGTTTTAATCCATAGGTAAATTTATAATAAATGGCATTAATGTGATTAAACTTCCAGTCTCTTTTATCTTTTTAAAGGTTTAAAGCTTCAATACTAAAGCCTATACATTTAATTTATGGAAGGTGAATAACATAAATAATGATGGCGGGATAATATGACATCACGCAAGCTCATAGCCTAGTAAAATCAGTAAAACTTAACCTGTGAACCTGGTTAGCTATTTGAAAACATTTTATCTGTTTCCGGTAGTGTGTCACCTTACTGTGTGCTTACATCATAATCAGTTAGGGGTCATGCCCAAATTTCCATATAATAGTACTTAAAGCATAAAAAGACATGGATGATGAAAGTGGCTTATATATAAACATTGTGTTATAAAACTTAATATTTTGCATATGATGTCTAGTGATAATAAATTTTTGATACAGAAACAAATACAATTATGTTTAGGGGCTTTAAATATACTGGTATACATAGCAGAATGGTAAGTACTAGATTTTAGTGAAAACATGCCAAATGAATATTTGAAGTTATATATGTGGTTAAATTTGTCATCTGATACATTATATTGGTATATAATAAAGCACTATGCTGAAGCAACTTGTTTGTTTAAATTCTAGGGGGAGCAGTACAGGAAGATTGTGTATTTGAACTATTTGTCCTTGAACTTTGACCCTACTGTATGGTTTATTCATCATGTTATGTCATCTTTGACCTCTGTCATGGAATCCATGCCAACCAAAAGGTCATGTTTAATCATTGTAAAGGAAGAGGTAATTTTAATATGTGTTTTTTAGCTTTTATTATCATTTATTTTGTTATGCTCTTTGAAAAGATTTTGGCGTATATTGTAACACACTGGTCATCCTGTTAGCAATTTCATGTCTGGTATGTATATTTTGAACTGGTGGAAGGAAATTGTAAATACCTGGCAGAAATGTTAACTATCATGAGATGATGTGCAACTTTGACCTTCCTTAGGTCAAGGTCACACTTAGTCACAATGTATTAATTTCAAAATTGTGTGTGTGCTCTGTCTCTTTTGTACCAATAGAAAGAAATGAAAACTTTTTGGCAGAAATATTACTATAATGAGACAATGTGCAGAACACAGGTTCCTGATATCAAAATTAGCCCCGTCCTGGGGATTACTTGATTTATAAAAAACTTGTATAGGAAAATACATTTAAGTTTCATTGTGTGAAACTACAATGTCTAGAGCTTAGATACTTAACATGTAGCATGCCTTTATCTTGTGCTTTACAAAACTGATGTTACCCATGCCCAGGGGTTACTAGATTTATATAGACTTAAAGTTTTAATTTGTGAAACTTATTCTGGAGTCAATATTGGTCCAACCCCAGGGGTTCACATATTTTATATAGACTTCCATAGGAAAACTTACTTGAGTCTTATAGTGTGAAACTACAATGCCCAGAGCTTTGATATTTGGCATGTTGCACCAATTTGTAGTTTTCTTTTAAAGAAATATTAATCATAACTCTAGGGTTAAAATTGGCCCTGCAACAGGAGCCACCTAAAGTACAGGAAAACACATTTAATGTTTTTGTGGATAACAACTATGACTCTATACTTGGCATAAAGCATCGCCTAGTAGACCTCTATAAAGTTCTATGAATCATGCACTTAGGGTGCAAAATGCCTCCACATATAGGTTATCTGGTATTACAAGGATAATTTAGATAAAACCATTTTTAGACAAGTTTCTTGATTACATCCCCGCCTTTGCATGCTTTGTGGTCCTCTTGTTTCAATGTAGAATATATTTACCAGTTTATCATCCTACCTTCTTTTATTCATTTCTTCCATCACACCTACAACTGTATGATGATACATCACTGTATAAATACATCACTGTATGATAAATACATCACTGTATGATGAATACATTACTGAATGATGAATACATCACTGTATGATGAATACATTACTGTATGATGAATGCATCACTGTATGATGAATGCATCACTGTATGATGAATGCATCACTGTATGATGAATGAATCACTGTATGAATACATCACTGTATGATGAATACATTACTGAATGATGAATACATCACTGTATGATGAATACATTACTGTATGAATACATTACTGTTTGATGAATGCATCACTGTATGATGAATACATTACTCAATGATGAATACATCACTGTATGAATACATTACTGTTTGATGAATGCATCACTGTATGATAAATACATTACTGAATGATGAATACATCACTGTATGAATACATTAATGTTTGAATACATCACTGTATGATGAATACATTACTGAATGATGAATACATCACTGTATGAATACATTACTGTTTGATGAATGCATCACTGTATGATGAATACATCAATGTATGAATACATCACTGTTTGATGAATGCATCACTGTATGATGAATACATTTCTCAATGATGAATACATCACTGTATGAATACATTACTGTTTGATGAATGCATCACTGTATGATGAATACATTACTGAATGATGAATACATCACTGTATGAATACATTACTGTTTGATGAATGCATCACTGTATGATGAATACATTACTCAATGATGAATACATCACTGTATGAATACATTACTGTTTGATGAATGCATCACTGTATGATAAATACATTACTGAATGATGAATACATCACTGTATGAATACATCAATGTATGAATACGTCACTGTATGATGAGTACATTACTGAATGATGAATACATCACTGTATGAATACATCACTATTTGATGAATGCATCACTATGTGGTGAATGCATCACTGTATGATGAATGCATCACTGTATGATGAATGAATCACTGTATGAATACATCACTGAATGATGAATACATCACTGTATGATGAATACATTACTGAATGATGAATACATCACTGTATGATGAATACATTACTGAATGATGACTGCATCACTGTATGATGAATGCATCACTGTATGATGAATGAATCACTGTATGAATACATCACTGTATGATGAATACATTACTGAATGATGAATAAATCACTGTATGATGAATACATTACTGTATGATGACTGCATCACTGTATGATGAATGCATCACTGTATGATGAATGAATCACTGTATGAATACATCACTGTATGATGAATACATTACTGAATGATGAATAAATCACTGTATGATGAATACATCACTGAATGATTAATACATCACTAAATGATGAATACATCACTGTGTGTATACATCACTGAATGATGAATACATTACTGAATGATGAATACATCACTGTATGATGAATACATTATACATCACTGAATGATGAATACATCACTGTATGAATACATCACTGTATGATGAATACATTACTGAATGATGAATACATCACTGTATGAATACATCATTGTATGAATACATCACTGTATAATACATCATGAATACATCACTGAATACATCATTGTATGAAAACATCATTGTATTAATACATCATTGTATGAATACATCACTGTATAAATACATCATTGTATGAACACATCATTGTCTGTTGAATGCATTACTCTAGGATGACAACATTAATGTATGAATACATCAATGGATGAAGAATACATCACTCTAAATAATAAAATATTGTCAATGCACTCTAACATATTTTTTTTCTCAAATTTATGCAGTCATTCTATGGAATTTTCAATTAAAAGTTTGGGTATTATAAATCATACAAAATAAACAACATGAATGTAAAATGTTATGAAGTAAATTAATGTAACATTACATTTCTGTATTTTAGTATTCAATATTAGAGAACAGTTTATATCTGCTGGAAGCCAAATCGTCTGCTGCAATATCGAAGATGAAAACTCTCTACACAACTAAAAGACCACTAGATGGTGTTGGTAAGAATGCTTTTTCAAAATATTACTGAAATATAAATGAATTATATTTAGGAAACAGATTTTAATTTAGAATGTGGTGTGGTGTTCTATTGCTATATATGAAGTTCAGAAGAGAAGTAATTTAATTATGAATGCTGTATACCTGAGTGATTTATTATGAACATCTGTAGACCTGAGTGATTTGTTATGAACATCTGTAGACCTGAGTGATTTATTATGAACATCTGTAGACCTGAGTGATTTATTATGAACATCTGTAGACCTGAGTGATTTGTTATGAACATCTGTAGACCTGAGTGATTTATTATGAACATCTGTAGACCTGAGTGATTTATTATGAACATCTGTAGACCTGAGTGATTTATTATGAACATCTGTAGACCTGAGTGATTTATTATGAACATCTGTAGACCTGAGTGATTTATTATGAACATCTGTAGACCTGAGTGATTTATTATGAACATATGTAGACCTGAGTGATTTATTATGAACATCTGTAGACCTGAGTGATTTATTATGAACATCTGAATAACAATTACCCTATCAGTTGTCTCTGTATGTTTTGAACTGATGGAAGGAAATTGAAGCTATTTATCAAAAATGTTAATCATAATGAAAGGATGAATATAAGTTTTTTCAAGAGTATGTGTCAGCTCTTTATCTTTTGAACTGACAGAAGAAATTTTGGCAGAATTATATAAAACACATTTAAGTCTTATTGTGTAAAATTACTATGCTAAGAGCTTATTTATTTGGATGGCACCATTGCCTTGTGGACTGCTACAAATGCCCCTTGGGTCAGTACTAGCCCTACCCTGGATGTCACTTGATAAATATAGACTTATATTAGAAATACATTTTAGTGCTATACTGTTATATTACATTACAACACTACAGTGCTCAGAGCTCATATACATTATATTTGGCATGTAGCATTGCCTAATAGACATTAACAAAAGTGTTATGAATCATGCTACTCGGTTCATAATTGCTCCAACCCTTATTGTCATTATTTTATATTTTATATTATAAGGATAATCAAAATAAAACATTTTCTTAGTGGGGTTTCATGAATGGGTGCTTACCGTAATTGAAATACTATTTTTGAATACTCAGACATATTTTCATTCATACATATTTTCATTCAGACATCTTTTCATTTTTGCATATTTTCATTCTTGCATATATTGCCCTACTTAAGCGTTGCTCGTTTTAATATACAACTGCCTGTTTCCATTTATAGAACCACTCATAGAGTTGCTGTCACTTACATTACAAGCCAAGACGTATCTGTTGCTGAGTCCTAAGGAACAACTTGGAAACAAATTATTCAAGATAGTGCAAGTGAGAATTCTTTGAAGTTCAAATATGTTTATTTTGAATCTACAAAATAGAGTAAATAAGTATTCTCTGAATTGACAAGCTGGTGCAAATATTATTTTTGTTTCAAGGACTTAGAAGTGAACCAATGTTGCCATATTGCTTGATGTTGTTTAATGTCTTGCATTTATATATACAGTCAAACTTTGTTCGCTCAAACTCGGAGGGTCTGTGCAAATTTGTTTTGAGAGATCGGTAGTTCAAGCCAACCGAGGTAGAACTTTTTCACATAGGACATTTGCCTAAACCTTTTCCAGCTTACTTCGGTCGAATGATAATTCGTCAATATAATTGTTTGTTAGTACATCAGTTTGTCAAATACATCATTTCTTTTAGATATTAAGAATTATTATCCCAGTGTTTTCAAATAAGTATTAACGGTACACTGTGTTAATCTATATACATGCATATTGTATAAACACACATACAAGTATCATTCTATAGATATTCATGTTACATGCACCACAGCTGTAATTAAAGCCGTCTGAGTAACGTTATCTATTTATTGACTCACATTTCACTTATTTTACAAGTTATTTTCTTTTTATCATTACTAAAGAAACCAAATAAACAATATTATCATAATAAACAAATTGCCTTTATCACGATCACGAGGTGTTAAAAACATGTGAAGCCAGCTGTCACTTATTTAGAACATGTCGACCTGCAACTTGTGTTCGACCGAAAAGGTGTGATTTTAACTATATTTCTGCCGAAGGGACCAGAGATCAGGTTTCAAGAGTTCTAGCCATCAATGTTCGAGGAATCCGAGGTAGAACAATATATATTATATAGGAATTTCGCCAGGACTGGGTGATGAGTTCGAGCAAAGGGAAATATTCAAGCGATCCGAGTTCGAGCGAATGAAGTTTAATTGTATTAGATAAATTTGAATATTTTTTAACTTCATAGCAGTGACCTGCCAAGTTATATTTTTCACAATTACAAAACGCCATGACTCTGTCAAGCAATAAATAACCTTGTTAACAATTCAATTTTTGGGCAATTTTTCTGTCCATAACTGAGTGAATGGGTATTATTTGTTAAAATATAATCTGAACGATGGACATTTGTGTTTAACAAACATGTTCTTGTTGTTATTAAAATTTAGTGCAATAAAGAAACTTATTTTGATTTTTTGTGCCCCCACTTTAGTGGCGGGCATTTAGATTTATGCTTGTCCGTCCCCGTCCGTCCGTTCTCTTTTGTGTTGCACGCAAAAAGTATTTGACCTAGAGTCATGAAACTTAACAGGAATGTTGATCAGCATGTTTAGTTGTGCACCTGGATATTTTCGTGTGGATTTATTTAGTATTTTTAGAGTAATTGCCCTTGACTTAGTAAAATTTTGCAATTTTTAACTTGTGTCGCATGTAACTCATAAAGGATTTGACATAGTGGCGGGCATTTAGATTTATGCTTGTCCGTCCCCGTCCGTCCGTTCTCTTTTGTGTTGCACGCAAAAAGTATTTGACCTAGAGTCATGAAACTTAACAGGAATGTTGATCAGCATGTTTAATTGTGCACCTGGATATTTTCGTGTGGATTTATTTAGTATTTTTAGAGTAATTGCCCTTGACTTAGTAAAATTTTGCAATTTTTAACTTGTGTCGCATGTAACTAAAAAAGGATTTGACATAGAGTCATTAAACCTTACGGGAAGGTTGCTAAGCATATGTAGTTGTGCACCTGGGGTTTCGCTTGTGGATTTATCCAGTATTTGTAGAGTTATTTCCCTTGACTTAGTAAAAACCTTTTCATTATGTTGTTATTTGTTCCTTGAGTGCTTGAGTTAGAATCAACCAACTTTACAGAAATAATGATCAACATCACTAAATTACAGGAATAATGATTCACATCACTGTGAAGCTATGCACCTGGGACTTTACATGTGGATTTTTTTCAGTTTTGTTATTGCCCTTGACTTACAGTAGTATAAATTTGCAATTTTCATGCATAGCTCAGAAAATATTTCACTTGTAGGCTTGAAAGTTTACAGGAATGTTGGTCAGCATGTGTACTTATGCACCTTGGGGTTTGCTTCTGGATTTATTCAGTATTTGTAAAGTTCTTGCCCTTTGCTCAGTAAAAGATTTTTAGTTTTCAAAAAATATTTGACCTAGAGTCATAAGATTGACAGAACACTGGGGCGGTGGGGGCACCCATGTCCTATGGACACATTTCTAGTTACAATATACACTTGAATATATTTGCTGAAGACTTTTCTCTATATGAATATTTTTGTTTGTTTTGAGATTTAAAGGTTATGTTGTCAGTTTATTATGAGGATATGCTTCCAATTACTTATTGATGTGCATGGAACATATATTTTGGGGAAAATCAACTGGAAATTAGGGTCAAGTGATCTTCTCATCTATTCAGGGGCACATGCCATCTTTTTTTGTCTTTTTGATTGTGATGAAAAGTTATTTTTAGGTCCTTAGCAAACTGTATAAATAAGAGAAATAATGGCCAACTGATGTAAGACTTATTCAGTCCTTCTTATTGACATTGTCTCCACGCAATTCTATGAAAATTTATCAGTGTAATTTATATAACTGCATTAAATGCTACACTTATCAATTGGCTGTCCATTGTTAATCATTATCAACGCAGTAGTTTGCTTGTTGTGTAATATCAAGTCCTAGGATGTGTTATGAATAATTTTTTTTAATTTGCAGGCAATCTTCCCTACAATGTATGAGCGACACAAGATGGTGGCTGAAGATGAGCTGCGTCACAACAAGTGGGACACACAGCTTAGTCCCCAGCTTGTATGATGTGATTTTATTACATGTTTAAAGGAGTCATTTTTTGCAGCCTTTTGTTAAATTACATAGTAAAAGCATTGAAGGCATATACTCTTATTGTGCTGGAACTAAAAATGAATAATCTAGTCACTAGTTAACTCGCAGACTGTACATTTATGGCTTACCATCTTCAAGTTTCAAAAAAAATTTAAAGTTTAAAAAAATAAACAATTCCAACTTGAAGTATTTCAGCAGGATAATTTTCAATGAAGTTTTAGATAGATTTTTTTATTTTTGTTTCATTTATATTTACCTTTCTTTATCATTATATTAATTGTTATGTATCTTGGCCATTACCACACAAGCCCTAAACATCTTAAATAGACTTTTCAATCTGAACAAAACAGTTCATCATTTTTGCGAACTTTTCAAAATATATACTGACTAAATAGTAAACAGTGGTAAAGTTGGTCTGCAGGGGTCACATTGGTAGACTATGGGTAGACTATTTCATACAAAATTACTGGGCAAAGTTACAAGAATAATTCAGACAAAAACAATTTATGTCAAATAGATATTCAGCTTCATTCTAGATTCTAACAATATAGGAAAATTTTCTATATAAACAAAGAAGGCCGGAAGTGTGCATTATTCTACAACAATGCACTCGCCTTCCTTATTACCTCCCTGTGCATTTTGAAAACGACATTTTTTTTTTGTTTGAAAAATCTGATAAATAAAAAAACTATTTTTTTTGTCAAATTTTGTTGTGAAAACTAGAATGAAAGAAAATGGTCTAACTAAGAAAATGAATCCGAACACTAATATCTTTAGTTCAGTCATTAACGCTGTACAGACATTTAAAGTGTTGTTTATATGACATCACAATGTAGCACCAAACAGCATGTGCAAAACAATCAAATCAAGAATGCTATTTCTATGTCGCAAACAAGTTAAATTTCACATTTATTTCACTATTAATACTTTGTATTTCGCTTGAAAAATATAGAGTGAATTAAAATAAACAAACAAAGTTTTATGAACGTTTTCAAAAATCGTTATTCTGAAAATGTTTCTACACACGGTACAACACTTTTTTCAACCCACTGGAACAGCCTTTAAAGTATGTTACTATTGGAAACAAAATTTAAGCACCAAACATAAAGTCCAACTATATAATAATTATTATATTTTTCTTTACTTATTAGAATGGAAATAGATATTAATTCTTCGTGCATTATTATACAATTATTGACTAGTAAGCCATTGAATATGATGTGATATTCACCGGCAGATGACATATTAACCGAGGTGATAGCCGAGGTCAATATGACTTTCTGCCTGTGAATATCACATCATATTCCATGGCTCACTAGTCAGTGATTGTTTTATTATATTAATAGGCTAAGAAATAAAAAAAAAATACAACCTTATATACATGTATAAATTTTGCCTTGTTGAAGCCCGGGAAAAAGGAGGCACGTGTTAGGCATGCAACAACCACGCGGGACGCGCTGCACATACAAAAATAATTCAAGTTTATACTCATCATTGCCGTGTAACCTTTAATGATATTATAGTAAAGTAATGATATTTTAATCGAGAAATATGCCATAAAGAACAATAAACAACAATTTTTTTTTAATTAACACGCGTAATTAACAGTCTACGGTGTATGATCATTGAATATGAGTCTCAATCTATTTTTAGACTGGGAAAATCCAATTCAGCCAGTGAATATGATACTACACCCAGTCAATATGATTTTATAAAAAGTTCTGTTGACTACTGTTTGGACCAATGAGATTGCAGCTATATTTAGATCATATAATAATGCATGTTTTTTCGTTCAAAGGCCTTCATGATTATATAACTACACATTTGAACTCAAACCGTGCATTATCTACAAACAATGCACTCAGAATTGATATCTATTTCCTAAATATAATCTATGTTTCAATAAAAACATAATGATATTTTGTTTGTATTTGTAGTTAAACATGATGATAGGTCATATAAGAGATGAGGTGACAGACTACAAGCACAATTACCAGTCTGCTTTTAACAAGTAGGTGTTGTCCTGTAATGATTCAGATATATAGTTTTTAAAATCATTCATTAATAATATGAGTGATTTGTGGATGGTAATAGAATGATTTTTGGATTGACTCAGATTGATGTAGACTCAGAATAAGAGGGTACAGGCTTGAATCACTTGGTCCGTCTGGCTTTTACCTGTCATAGCTTTTGAATGTTCAAAGTACTGTGAAACTTTTATGAAAAGTAGAATTTCTGTTAAATTCAAACTGATATAAGTGCTTTTATAATGAAACATTATATATGATACTTTAATAGATTAGTCATGATAAGAAAGAAATATCAATAGAAAATGATTCAAAATGTGGCAAAATGAAAAGATACACAGGAAAGGTATTATGATATATATAATTATTATGATGTCACTTCTGGTCAAGTTCATGGTTTTTAGTTTGATCTCAAAACATAAAGTCACTAAATATGTTGGAATGATTACTAATCTATAATGCATGTTTATACATACAGGTATTTTAACATCACGGTAGAGGCAGCACAGGAATTCTACAAACTCCTCATGTCAGATGTCATGGAGTTACTGAAACAGAATAAACAAACTGTAACTATATACATTTATTATCTTTCACTGTTAGGAATGGAAACAGTACAAAACTATTTTATTTAGAGATTACTTTTAAAATAAGATTTAATAAAATTTAACATCACGCTCCCAATTAAATAGTTTGTAAAAGTTATTTGGTAATCTATAGAGGATAAGTGGTGAAAAAAATTAAATGGTTGCATGACTGAGTGGTTATTCTTTTTGTAGTACTGGTTGGTTCTAGGAACCGATTCAAGAGAGTGTTAAAAGACTTATAGCTTCCTTTTACAATAAAATTAAAATAAATTTTGTATACTCTTAAAATATTGACATCAAATTTTAAATGATACCCTACATAAAGCCTTGTTCAAAAAATCTAGAAAACATTGGAGATACTGAGTCAAAGAAACTTTGAAGTATTTATGAAACTACTTATATAATACACTAATTATGTATTATCAAACATTTTTCACTAAAATGTTCGACAATTGTTTATTATGTTCATTATTTATTCATGTAATGATTTTATGAGAGGTTGTATAATATACTATAATCAAGCCTGAAGGTGAGTGTTATACAGTTTTAACTAATTATACATGGTAACATATCCTGTCAAACATATAATTAATTTATAAAACTGCACTATTGCTGTAATTCATTAAATCACAAATATTAATTCATGATGTTGAAGAAACCCTGTATATAGTGTAATGATCCATCAATGTGATTTGTTGTTATCTCTGTTTTCAGAATGTTTTGGAGATAAACAAATTGATGTTGAGTTTGGCATATAGACTGAACCAGTTAGACCAAGACTGGGCAATCTATATTACTCCACAGTAAGTTTCATTAGTTGTTCAGCCTTAAAACTGCTAAACCCATGTATAAATTATCAGACTTCCCATGAATTATGGAATAGTTTTTAGCTCACCTGTCACAAAGTGACAGGGTGAGCTTTTGTGATCGCTTTTCGTCAGTCGTCCGTCCGTCGTCCGTCCGTCGTCCGTAAACTTTTACTTTAAATGACATCTCCTCATAAACCACTAGGCCAATTTCATCCAAACTTCACAGGAATGTTCCTTTGGTGGTCACCTTTAAAAATTGTTCAAAGAATTTAATTCCATGCAGAACTCTGGTTGCCATGGCAACCGAAAGAAAAAACTTTAAATATCTTCTTTTAAAAAAACCCTAAGAGCTAGAGCTTAGATATTTGGCATGAAACATCTTCTAGTGAGTGTCTACCAAGTTTGTTCAAATAAAAGCCCTGGGGTCAAAATTGGCCCCGCCCGGGGGGGTCATTGATTTTCCCTATATGCATATGGTAAAAACTTAAAAAATCTTCTTTTAAAGAACCCAAAGAGCTAGAGCTAAGATATTTAGCATGAAACATGTTCTAATGGGTGTCTACCAAGTTTGTTCAAATAAAAGCCCTGGGGTCAAAATTTGCCCCGCCCCAGGGGGTCATTGATTTTCCCTATATGCATATAGTAAAAACTTAAAAAATCTTCTTTTAAAGAATTCAAAGAGCTATGGCTAAGATATTGAGCATCAAACATGTTCTAATAGATGTCTACCAAGTTTGTTCAAATAAAAGCCCTGGGGTCAAAATTGGCCCAGCCCCAGGGGGTCATTGATTTTCCCTATATGCATATAGTAAAAACTTAAAAAATCTTCTTTTAAAGAACCAAAAGAGTTAGAGCTAAGATATTTAGCATGAAACATGTTCTAATAAGTGTCTACCAAGTTTGTTCAAATAAAAGCCCTGGGGTCAAAATTGGCCCCGCCCCGGGGGTCATTGATTTTCCCTATATGAATATAGTAAAAACTTAAAAAATCTTCTTTTAAAGAACTCAAAGAGCTATGGCTAAGATATTGAGCATCAAACATGTTCTAATAGGTGTCTACCAAGTTTGTTCAAATAACAGCCCTGGGGTCAAAATTGGCACCGCCCCGGGGGTCATTGATTTTCCTTATATGTGTATAGCAAAAACTTAAAAAATCTTCTTTGAAAAAACCCAAATAGCTAAAGTTAAGATATTAAGCATGAAACATCTTTTAGTGAGTGTCTACAAAGTTTGTTCAAATAAAAGACCTGGGGTCAAAATTGGCCCCGCCCCAGGGGTCAATGATTTTCTTTATATGTGTATAGCAAAAACTTAAAATCTTCTTTGAAAAAACCCAAATAGCTAGAGTTTAGATATTAAGCATGAAACATCTTCTAGTAAGTGTCTACAAAGTTTGTTCAAATAAAAGCCCTGGGGTCAAAACTGGCCCGGCCCCAGGGGTGTCATTGTTTTTAACTATATGTGTATAGTAAAAACTTAAAAAAAATCTTCTTTTAAAAAGCCCAATGAGCTTTGTTGGGGGCCTATATACAGGTGAGCGACCTCAGGGCCATCATGGCCCTCTTGTATTTTTTAAGATATACTATACTCATTTTTGGATATAATTTGGATATAACTCTTTTATTGCAGACACTAATTGAAATCTGGGAAATTCTTACTGAGTAAGTCTAATTTGAAAAGGAGAATATACAAAACTATCTTTGGGAATTTGCATGACCTATTACTGATCAAGTAATAGGGAAAAATGAATCCATCAGCCAATTTTTGAATGTAGAGATGATTATTTATAGCAACTGTGGGAAACATGAATTTCTAGAAATATGGAATGGGTTCATTTAGCTGACACATAAAAAAGGATGAAACAGATGGTTTTATAAAAGATCTAAATGGCGTCATTTTCTTTTGCCCTTTTCAAGAACAATTAGCAACAATATTATACAAAAATAACTTATATTAAGTGTTAACCTGTCAGCTACACCATTTATCCTCAAAAGCCTTGTAAATAATGGCAAATTTATCTGCAAGTTAAACAATGCTGTATTGTTTTCTTTGACAGGATGCAGACATGGCGTGATCTTTTTCTGAACGAGGCTCAGCACTGGGTGGGAATGCTAAAGTTAGATATGCAAAAGTTGATCACACAAACTGTATCTGCTGATAGGGTATGTCTGTGGACTTATGTTAGAGTATGTCTTATATTATATCAGGGTATGTCTGTGAACTTACTATGTCAGTGTATTTCTGTGAACATATTATATCAGGGTATGTCTGTGAACTTACTATGTCAGTGTATTTCTGTGAACATATTATATCAGGGTATGTCTGTGAACTTACTATGTCAGTGTATTTCTGTGAACATATTATATCAGGGTATGTCAATGAACATATTATGTCATGTTATGTCTGTGAACATATTATATCAGGGTATGTCTGTGAAGTTACTATGTCAGTGTATTTCTGTGAACATATTATATCAGGGTATGTCTGTGAACTTACTATGTCAGTGTATTTCTGTGAACATATTATATCAGGGTATGTCTGTGAACTTACTATGTCAGTGTATTTCTGTGAACATATTATATCAGGGTATGTCTGTGAACTTACTATGTCAGTGTATTTCTGTGAACATATTATATCAGGGTATGTCTGTGAACTTTCTATGTCAGTGTATTTCTGTGAACATATTATATCAGGGTATGTCTGTGAACTTTCTATGTCAGTGTATTTCTGTGAACATATTATATCAGGGTATGTCTGTGAACTTTCTATGTCAGTGTATTTCTGTGAACATATTATATCAGGGTATGTCTGTGAACTTTCTATGTCAGTGTATTTCTGTGAACATATTATATCAGGGTATGTCTGTGAACTTTCTATGTCAGTGTATTTCTGTGAACATATTATATCAGGGTATGTCATTGAACATATTATGTCATGTTATGTCTGTGTGAAATTATTATGTCAGGATATGTCTGTGAAGTTACTATGTCAGTGTATTTCTGTGAACGTATTATGTCATGGTATATCTGTAAATATAAATATATAAATATCTGTGAACTTACTATGTTTGCTTTGTTTTTTTATATGTCACACAACTTTCATCTATGGTAAATGAATGGTATTTTTAGTATTTTAGCATTGGTGTTAACACAAAGCTAAATATCCTAAACTGACTTGTTTGTTGTTCTGTTAGTACAAAACCATTAATTTTTCTCAGAGAAAATTTCAAAATAAGTACTGACTGTGTAGATGGTGATCAAACAGCAAAGACTATCACCTGGTCTAGACAGGTCACATGTGTACAATGCTGGCTGTAGTGTAACAGTTAATGTTTCTAGGTGAACACTATAAATTACCTTGTACTTGTGGTACTTATTGACTACCTAATCTTACCTCTGCTTCATTCCCTGCAGACTGAAGCCCGCAGGGTATTGGTACGTGATTAATTTTTGAGGCCTGGAGGAGAACATGACCTGTTTTTGGTACATGGAGGAGCATGTGATCTGTAAAGTTAACTGTACATGATTGGTTAATTGACATTTTTTGAAAACCAAGCTAAACACTGTTTTCCTGTATGTTACAGATTAAATTTGGAGATGTATACCAAATTATGTACATTATAACACTTTTATGTGTTAACTTCTATGATATCTCTATTTTTCTATCATTATTTGACCGTTTAAGGTGAAAAACTTGATGTGTTTGAAAATTACTAATGTTCCTCTAATATCTATCTAAAATTTTACATAAAGTAAATTGTTTATATTAAAAAAAAACCTATAAAATTATAACATTAGTAGTGACATCTGCCATAATAAATAGAGATATTTTCTGCGTAAACTTGTGTGTTTACTTTATTTTTTTTTCATGGAATTATTATTCACACAATTGTATTTAATTTTTTTTTGAAAAGAATAATTGTTTATTTCACTTAAAGAAAAAGAAATACAAAAAAAACCCATACAGTTCGTTAATATAAGCCATTTATGAAAGATACAGAAGGATGTCCTTCGACAGTCACCGGTCTCCAAAGACCTTCTTCTATTGATCGATTATTTCAAACTATATTCTCAATACAAATGTTGTTTTTTTTTTTCAAACAATTTTAAAAAGAGTTAAATGAAATGCCTTTAAAGTATTAAAAATTTCCAAGCAAGAACCTTTTTAACTTGTTTTGTTTTGTTTGAAAAAGAAATAATACTATTTGAAATATCTGGATTCATAACTCATTAATTTTGTTTTCCAAATTTGCAAAAGAATACATCTTGAAGCAAGTTAGAAAAAAAACAACAATAAAAAACAAAACTAACAAAAACTAGAAGCAGAACATGTAGAATCCTGCAAGTACAAATTTAGTTATGTGAAAACATTCATAATTTTCATTTTGACATGCTCACAACTTGAGCTAATAGATTCATTCACAATAATTCCTTGTTTTTGAAAAAAAGCAGAATATTTCATGATTGTAATAATTATTGCACATGACATCATTCAATTGTGACATTTCAGATCTTGATTTTTTAACTTTTATTTTCAGTATCCAGTGTGTGAGTTAAAGTGGACTGGTACCTTACAGTCACCTAGTCACAAAACTGAAAGACAGAGAACCACTTCTAAATCATTGACACCATCTTTAAATAGTGCATTTACATCACCGTCTTCGCTCACATCTACTCCGGTAAGATTGTCAGCAGTATGGTAATTTCAAACGATATTTCACTAATAAAATGGAAAACAAACTATCAGGTTTTTTTTGTTCAATGAAAGAAAATTTTTGTTTCTTATATATATAGGTTCAACATTGAGAATTCTACATGTATGTACATGATTGATTTTGTTCTACTCTCATTTAAATCATGATCTAACTGACACTCCACTACTTTCCACTGTCATAGCAAGCAGTAACAGAGTAACACAGCAAAAATGTTGATGTGATTATTATTATTGTGATTGATTATTTTCAGACATATTTTTAGGTACACTGACTGACAAGATATATTAGTATAAAATCAAACTAAAAAACAATCTGCTATAAGCTTAAAGTACAGACAATTAGATATGTTAGCTATTTATAGATAAAGTAGAAATATCTCCTTGTATAGACTTTTCATGAACATCTGGTCACATAAGACTTGTATCACTTGCATTACAGTGTATAAATCCCAACAAACATGTGCAACATTATAAGAAGGAAAAATAGAAAAAAGAAAATCATACAGGGGACAATTTAAAACTGTGTATCAGTGTATTTAAGGAGCTCTACTAGTCTAAGGTCCAAAAGCCTAAAAACATAAAATTCTTACATAGATCAAATGGATAACATGAAGCAGAAAAATATGGAAATTAAAGAAATAAAGTATAAATTAAACTGAAAACCAGTTTTTTTATGCTATATTCTTTGCTTGATTTGTCAGTTAAAAGCATTTAGACACTTTTCATATCTGTGACATTTTGTATAATTAAAATGATTTAGATTATTTGGGAAAAATGATGTGAGCATATTATATTAAATTTACACAAAAGTTGTTGGTCTAGACCTTTATCAGATTATATACAAATATTGAGAAATATCTCTGGTCTTGTCAAGACAAAAACCCTCCATTAGAGATGCTGTAGACGACTACATTGTATTGGTATAATTGTTACTATATTAGTAATGTAAATATTCTCATATTTTTTTTTTTCAGAATAATATTCGAGGACAGCACCAACCGTCTACAGATCAAGCTGAATCAAAGGGACAAGAATATACCAAACCACCAGAATTTCCTATACAATCTATATCCGAGATGCATTTTGATTCAGCAACGTCACTTTTAGAAAGACGTCCTAGTTCTGACCCAGTTAATATTTCCCAGAGTTCAATGTTAAAAGGTTCTTATTTGGGTGATATGGCAAGGTCATTAGGTCATTATGATGAAGATTATTTACTCTCTTTTGCACATCTTCGGCACAGCAGCTCTCTTCCAAACATTCAGTCAAGTGAAAAGTTCATAGAAATGGTGCCAACTTCTTTTAATGAAAATAGAAATGCTCCAGTAAGGAAAGGTATACAAAAATCATCAAAGCAAGAATTTCACAGAAGTAATTCAAATGGTTCCCCAGAAATTTCCAAGTTTATGAGCTCAAAAATAGAAAAGAGTCAAAATGAAGAATCAGATGACAGTGGGACAATAACAGATGACTCTTGTTCACCAGAGGGTGACTTCAATTTTCCTCCATTACAGGAAGTGATATCATCAACACCACCTGGTGGTAATTCTGAAAATGCACCAATCACAGTGATATCAGAGATAGCTGGTAATGTGGCTGTGATGAGGCCTGTGGTACAGACAGTTTCTTCTGCTTTTGTTCCTGTTAAGCCAGTCATTGAAATCCCGCCTGCTCTTAGTACATCAGCTTTTACTCACATTGTCAAACCAGATGTTAGAGTAATAAATGATAACCAAACAAAACTATCTCAATCAAAAATGGGTATAATTACCTCAAAGATTGTCAAATCTCAAACTGTGCATTCTACAAAGTCAGTGCCATTTAACAAGACATTTGACAATCCAGTCTCCGGTGATCATATAACTAAAACAACTCTTAAAACTCATGCAAGTAAATTACGAGATTCTGAAGCTCCTCATGTTACAATTAATTCTCCACATATTGAAGACTCTTTTACAAACTCTCTGACATCAAACATTTCATTACCCCACCCAGCACATGGTTGTGAATCAGTATTAACAACTCTACCAATTTCAAGCTCTGCTGTTGATGTGATTATTATTTTACAAAGACTTGTAGGTATTGGGAAGGTATTATGTAGAACACTAGCACCTTCTAGAGCAGGCTATGAGTCAGACCAGTCAGTGCTGACATCAGATGAATTTCCAAGTCCACCAGTATGTACAAAGTCAAGACAGAAGTTGTATGATTGTTTCCTTGGTGTAAGTTCCTTTTTATTAAATCAAAGATTTTTGGAACAGAATATAATTTCATCTGTTATTAAGCAGGTCTAAATTTCATACTTAACAGATTTTGGTTTGTTAGAGGGATATATGAAATTGCAAGCATCTGAACATTGAAATAAAATAAGGAAGTAAGATGTCATTTGTGGAAAACATTTACCATGTCATCTTGTAATAACAAGAGTTTATCTATGCTTGTTGTATGTTTTCACTTTTGTAAATAACTTCTTTACATTTGATCAGAAAATATGAATGTTAAAAGAAACATTGCATGCAGCAAATCCATGGTCTATAGGTTTCCTAGCAGTTTTCAGTCCCAAATCACACTTTTTTACAAATAATAAATATCTTGTCTAAGGACAAGTACAAAACTTTGACAGAATAAAGTTAGGTACCTGTTTTAAATGTTGCTCTTTTACTTTACTTTTTGATTGGAACATAGGCCTGAAATATAACACCTTTTCTTACTTTTATGCAAAATTTCATAACAGTTTTCCAGACCTTTTTTATTTTGATTATAATTCATTACCAATAGGCAATGTTAAGATGATTTTATCAAAGAAATAGAAATTCCAGACCTTTTTCATGTTGTCTGCAATATTTTGTTCAAAGTAATTAATTTACATAGAATGGGGTCTTAGTTATTGTGCATGGGCATCAAACTACAATTCCCCAGGTGTTGCTTATTTTTAAATGTTGCAAGTTCTCTTATATAACTTCAAACAACAGGCAAAATTTCAAAACATATAAAACACTTTACTATTTTTACTGCTGTGCCTTACTGGTAATAATAGACTGTATTTGATAGAAATAATAAAGGGCTGGAAAACTGCTAGGGAGCTGGAAACTGCTAGGAAACCAGTATAGGTTTATTTTTGTGACATCATTTCGTCTTAAATCAGTTTAAATAAATAATGCATGGATGGGCACTTGAGGTCTTCCTACACAAGTAAATGTTGAAAGATGACCTTAATAATGTTAGTTTGACTTAGATCCCTATTTCCCCCATCCCTCATTCACCTTTAGTTATCAGTACATCAAAATGGTGATTAAATGCTAATATGTATGTTTTTACAGTGTAAACTCTGGAGAGCAATAACTTCTTTACAGTGACAGTATTTATTCTTTCTACAGTTCGTCTTCATGATAAACTTAACCTCTCAGTAACAACCAATGTTTTGTCTACCACAGGGTGTTGCAGAAGTATATTAACTGTACATAACATATGCATACTTCCTGTTTGCTATTTATACCCTGCAAAACAAAGTTGTAAGTGGGGTAGACTGGAATCAGCTTGTCATCCAGCAGTCAGTTTTTTTCTTGTCTGCCCAATTACTTAAGAATCCTTTGACCCACAGTCTTCATATTTGGCATGGAGGTTAGTCATGATTAGTAGATGACCCCTATTGATTTTGAGGTCACCAGGTCAAAGGTGAAGGTCACAGGGGCATTGACTTCAAAAAGCTTGTCTGCCCAATAACTTAAGAGTCCTTTGACCCACAGTCTTCATATTTGGCATGAAGGTTAGTCACGATTAGTAGATGACCCCTCTTGATTTTGAGGTCACCAGGTCAAATGTCAAGGTCACAGGGGTCTTGACTTCAAAAAGCTTGTCAGCCCAATTACTTAAGAATCCATTGACCCACAGTCTTCATATTTGGCATGGAGATTAGTAAAGATTAGTAGATAACCCCTATTGATATTGAGGTCACCAGGTCAAAGGTGAAGGTCACAGTGGCCTTGACTTCAAACAGCTAGTCCGCCCAAAAACTTAAAAATCCTTTGACCCACAGTCTAAATATTTGACATGGAGGTTAATCATGACCATTAGGTGACCCCTTTTGATTTTGAAGTCACTGGGTCAAAGTTCAAGGTCACAGGGACCTTGACTAAAAAAAGCTTGTTAGCTCAATTGCTTAAGATGACTTTGGTCAACAGTCTTCATATTTGGTATTGAGGTTGTTTATGACTAGTAGATGACCCCTTTTGATTTTTAGGTGACTGAGTCAAAGGTCAAGGTCACAGGAATTTTACTATGATAAGCTTGTCTGCTCAAATGCTTAAGAATGCCTGTCAAAAGTGTATTGATTCTGACATTTTCATATTTAAAGCATGTAGAATACATAACTTAGCAATGCACTGGCTTAGTAACCTCAGATTTTGCAGGGAGGTTGTCTTTGAGCTCTCAATGGTCACTGTTGATTCTGACAAAGTGGTATGCGGGGGTATTCAGGCCATGACAGTGGCAGTTCTAGTTTTTTTCTTAAATTTTTTTAAGAAATTAACATGTGAAATTATTATTCCAGGCAATAAATTGACATGTGTTATTACTATTTCAGGCAATAAGAGGAACAATAACTGTATATGCTGATAATATGCTGTGTATGGACCTGTGTGGCTACACAAGTTACCCCCAAGAACTGGGGGGCCCTAGGGAAAGGTTTTTAAATAAAAGGGAATAAAAAAATTTAAAACACTTTTTTTGAAAATGATTTTTAGCCCTGTTTTTTTTTGTTAAATGTGGTTTTCATTTACAATTAAAAATTTTTGGTTGAGGTCATTTGGGCATAAAAAGGATATTTTATCAAATTTTAATGCTTTTTTTTTTTAAATTTTTAATTTTTTAAAAAAAAACTTTTATCCCTTTTTTTTCCACTAAATATAGTATCTGTTTAAGGGTTGGGTATTTGTAAAAAAACCTTTTCCCAAAATTCTCTTCTAATTAGAAAAGATGTTTTAATTATAAAAAGGAGGGGGCCCTTTTTAAAAGGAAAAGAAAATTTTTTTAAAGATGAATAAAATTTTTTTTTCAAAGAAGGTTTTGTCTACTTATTGTGAAATTATGAACAATGGTAAAGTGGAGCACATTATCCTGTAGACAACTCTTGTTCAGTTAAGAATATTGTTTTGAAAAAGAATTATTTTTTGATAGCTATTCATAATTTCTTTCTGAAATATGATAATGGTAAAGGGAATTTACATATAATGTGAGTTTCAAGAAATTTTGATAGTGTTGTCAGTTAATGTTTTATCTATTGAATAGTAAAGAAATGCTAGTATCATTCATTGATGTTCATTAAAGTGGGACTGAACTAGTTAAATATTTCAAATTAATGTCTGTTATAATGGTGATTGAGTAACACATGTAAAATCAGAGTAAAGTTTTTCAAAATGTCCTTAATATACTGCCCAATTATTTTTACTGCTAAAACATTCCAAATTACATTTGGTTTCTGTGAGTCAGGCAGGTAATTATTTTCATGCACAGTAGGGAGGGTAAATTTAAAACAATAATGTTGAAGTTAGCTTGGCTTTTACCTCTATATTCAACATTTATACCTGTTTATAGGTAAAATGCCACAAATTATTGTAAACCAATTATGATAATGATAATTACACTACCAAAATTTTACATTGTTAAATTAATGTATGTGTGTTTTACTTGAACAGCTGGTAGAATATTTGAGAACACAGCAGGCTAGTGGACTTGTATGGGGATGTAGACATGACTTCAGTGAAACAAGAAACTGTTTTGAATACTTGAACAAACAAAGTGCTCTACTGTGTGATAGACATGAACCAATTACTAGAGAGGTCAGTCACATGCTGTAGTCAGCTCACCTGAGCAAATAGTACTGATTGTGAGCTATATTGGTGGGTGGTTGTATAGAGGAACTCTATCAAGATTGTTAAAACTACAGTCCTGGAAGGGAGGAAAAATTTTTTAAATCCTCTTCAAATCTACAAGGGCTAGAATTTACATTTTGGCACGAAACATTGTCTAGTTGACCTCTACCAAGATTGTTCATATTAAAATTGGCCCAGGCACAGGAGGCCATAAGTTTTCAATATATTCATAGAAATCTCCTTCAAAGAGCTAGTGCTAAGATATTTTAACTTTTTGATCTTTTTTTTGTATTGAGTGCTACAGCATTGAAATTTGAACTTCTGCCACAGATTCAGATTTGAAGTCTTATACCAGTTCACCAGTTGCTTAGAAATTCCAATGATGAAAATTATTGAGTGACAGGTATTTGCTGTAATCCATTTCCAATTTAGTGGTCTTGTATGTACACAAGTGCATGTCAACCAATTAAACTCTGTTTAATTACAGCCTGTGTCCTTTTTGAAAAAATGATTATTCATCTACCCAATCAAGACTGTTTTTAATAAGCCTTTGAAGGGAGGCATATTAAAATTGCACCGTCTGTCTGTCTGTTCGGACTGTAACTTTGTCATTTATTGAGGGATTTTTAAATAACTTGGCACAAATGTCTACCACATCAAGACAATGTGTCGGGTTAAGAACCACATCCCTACCTCAAAGGTCAAGGTCACACTATCATTTTTCTTATTTTCACATTATCCCAATTAGAGTAAATAGGTTCACACATTGGTGTCTGGACTGTAACTTTGTTATGCATCGAATGATTTTGGAAGAACTTGGCATAAATGTCTCCATATCAAGACAATGTGTAGCATCCAAGAATCAAGTTCCTAACTCAAAGGTCAAGGTCACACTAACATTTTGAAGTTTCACTTTAACACAATTAGAGTTTATAGGTACACAAATTTGTGTCCGGACTGTAACTTTGTCATGCATCAAAGGATTTTAAAAAAACTAGACATAAATGCCTACCACATCAAGACGATGTGTCGCGTCCAAGACCCATTTCCCTACCTTCAAGGTCAAGGTCACACTTACGGTTTGAAGGTTCTCATTCTCTCTAGAAGAGTTTGAAGATACACATTCATGTCTGGACTGTAACTTTGTCATTCATGGAGAGATTTAAAATAACTTGGCACAAATGTCTACCACATTAAGATGATGTGTCGCAGCTAAGGCTCATGTCTGTCTGTCCGTCCGTGTGTCCCCACTTACACAACAATCATGTCCAGAATGTAACTTTGTCATGCAATGAGGCATTTTGAAATAACTTGGCACAAACGTCTATTTTATGACAACATTCTGTCGCGTCCAAGAACCACGTCCCTTCTTCAAAGGTCACACTTATATTTTGAAGGTTCACGCTATCACATTCGTGTCTGGACTACTGTAAATCACTTTATATTCGCGTGATCTTTATTTCGCGAAAACCCTACCCCGGATTATTTCGCGTATTCATGAATTCGCGATGGCAGGGTCAGCAATTTATATTCGCGATTATTTAAATTTTATTTCCGCAATATAACAGTTGAAGTTAATTCCTAAACTATGTTGCTCTTATGCAAGGTAAATGTTAATGGTGTTAATAAGAGACGGTTTTTAGCTCGACTATTCGAAGAATATGAGAGCTATTGTAGTCGCCCCGGCGTCGGCGTCCGCGTCGGCGTCTGCGTTGGTTAAAGTTTTTTGTAAAGTCAAATATCTCAATTATTACTTGTGATATTCAATTGAAACTTACAATAGTTATTTATAGTAACAAGGTACATCAGATTGACAAGTTGGATAACTCTGCCTACAATATTGACAGAATTATGCCCCTTTTTAACTTAGAAATTTTGGTTAAAGTGTTTTGTAAAGTCAAATATCTCAATTATTGCTTGAGATATTCAATTGAAACTTACAATACTTATTTATAGTAACAAGGTACATCAGATTGACAAGTTGGATAACTCTGCCTACAATATTGACAGAATTATGCCCCTTTTTAACTTACAAATTTTGGTTAAAGTTTTTTGTAAAGTCAAATATCTCAATTATTGCTTGAGATATTCAATTGAAACTTACAATACTTATTTATAGTAACAAAGGTACATCAGATTGACAAGTTGGATAACTCTGCCTACAATATTGACAGAATTATGCCCTTTTTAACTTAAAAATTTTGGTTTAAGTTTTTGTAAAGTCAAATATCTCAATTATTGCTTGAGATATTCAATTGAAACTTACAATACTTATTTATAGTAACAAGGTACATCAGATTGACAAGTTGGATAACTCTGCCTACAATATTGACAGAATTATGCCCCTTTGGAACTTAGAAATTTTGGTTAAAGGTCTTCAAAGATATTTACTTGAAACTTTACACATGCACGTAGGGTCATAATTGGAGGGTCATAATTGTATGTCACTGACCAAGTTCCATAACTCTATCTTGCATTAAGGCTGATTCATATCCCCTTTTCTACTTAGTCTCTTGGTTAATGTTTACATGCAAGTTTACATATCTCAATAACTATTAAAGATATTTATTTAAAACTTCACATATGCATTTAGAGTCATAATTGTAGTTCACTGACAAAGATCCATAATTCTATCTTGCATTTAGGCTGATTTTTCTCCCCTTTTTTAACTTAGAAATTCATGGTAAAGTTTGCTTGTAAGCTGTTATCTCAATAACTACTGAAGGGTTTGTGCCTTTTTTGGGACAATTAAGCATTAATAATAATAAAGCTGTGATCTACTTAATAAAACATCTTAATAACAAGCCTTTGTACCTTTTCTGTCAAATTTATGTATTCATAGGTAATTAGTATTATTATACTCAATAAAACACCCTTGTGACATTACCTTCCGAATAGTCAAGCCAATACTGTATAATTAGACTCTCTCCAAGGCCTATAACTTGAATTTATAAGAAAAAATTAGCCCTCTTGTGAACTCTCGTAAGAAAATTATCCGTTGATCACTTTATTACCGTAAATCTATTGTCACCTAAACAATATGTGTTGACATTGTCTGTAAAGTGCAAATATTCTCTCTTTTTATGTTTTACATGTATGTATTGATGAGGAAAATGGAATGGGAAAATCCTGTAACCTTCATATCTTTATTATGATGTAAATAAAACATTGCACATATTAATTATTTACATTCAGTTATTATATTCATTATAAAACTTAATAACAATTCGAAAAAAAAATGAATTTTCATCAGATTTATTTTTTTTATAATGTATGCTTCATTATAAAATTTACGCGGCATCTTGAATTAGCGACGCGGCCGATTCGCGAATAATAGCGAAAATTAAAACATCGCGAAAAATACCGGATTTACAGTATAACTTTGTCATTCATTGAAAAGTTTAAAAATAACTTTGCACAAATGTTTACCACATCAAGATGATGTGTTGTGTGTAAGACATATGTTCCTACCTCCAAGGTCAAGGTCACTCTAATAGTTTGAAGGTACTTATGCTCAAAAGAAGAGTGTGAAGATACACATTAGTTCCAAACTGTAACATTGTCATGCATTTAAGGATTTTATAATAACTTGGCATAAATGTCTACCACATCAAGATGATGTGTCGTATCCAAGACCCTTGCCCCAAGGTGTTAAGTTTGCTATAAACAGCACTTCATTTCACAAGAACAATATAAAGCAATTAGTTACTTTCATCCTTTGTTCTTTTCATAATACCTGCATGCTTAAGAAACCTTTTCGGGGGCATTCATCAATTGTGTGACAGCTTTTGTTTGTTATTGATGCGAATTTTCCATGAAAAACACTGAGGTCCAGTGGTATTTTCCCTAAAATATTTCACCCCATCTTTAAGAGTATCTTGGCAAAAGCTGCTGATTTTTAGTTAAAATCAGGACCCTCTTCTTATAAGGGATCCATTTTATAGACAGTAAAAAACGATACATGTACAGTTTGTGATGCATATTTGAACTGTGATATCAGTTGACCTAGATTTCAACATAATACCTTCCTTTCTTTGATGATATTCCAAGAGAACTTAGAACTTGTAACCTATGTACCAGTAACTCTTAAGGCGACGAATTCCATTATCTTTTTGAATGTTCACATTTAGTTAATACAAGAAAGCTGTATCTTGATAAATATTTCTATGAACGTCAAAGTGCTTTAAAATTTGAAAAATTAATGAACCATAGTAATAAAGATATCCTTTTGAAACTTGCCATATTTTGCAAAAATATTATGTTATTATTTAAATAATGTTAGCTTATTAGATTATGTCTTTTCTCTTTGTTTTTTCTCGCAATGATTTTTGATTTTTCTCTCTCATCCTCCATTATCAGTCAATTATTACAGTAATTTTATTACATCATGGAGTTGTATGACCATTTATAATTTGCCATTTTGTAGTATTTTGTTTTTACATATTATTTGCCATTTTGTATTATTTTGTATGTATGTACTGTTTTATGTTGTCACATGCCCATATGGGCCCTGACGTATTCAAATAAACCTAAACCTTCCAGAGTTATCAATATCATTGGTCATCTGTAAGCAATACAGGGCCAGGATAGCCCTCTTGTCCTTTACATGAGGAAGCTTGTACTGTGCTAGCATACAGTAGGTTGTGTATTACTCTATACTGTGCTAGCATACAGTAGGTTGTGTATTACTCTATACTGTGCTAGCATACAGTAGGTTGTGTATTACTCTATACTGTGCTAGCATACAGTAGGTTGTGTATTACTCTATACTGTGCTAGCATACAGTAGGTTGTGTATTACTCTATACTGTGCTAGCATACAGTAGGTTGTGTATTACTCTATACTGTGCTAGCATACAGTAGGTTGTGTATTACTCTATACTGTGCTAGCATACAGTAGGTTGTGTATTACTCTATACTGTGCTAGCATACAGTAGGTTGTGTATTACTCTATACTGTGCTAGCATACAGTAGGTTGTGTATTACTCTATACTGTGCTAGCATACAGTAGGTTGTGTATTACTCTATACTGTGCTAGCATACAGTAGTTTGTGTATTACTCTATACTGTGCTAGCATACAGTAGGTTGTGTATTACTCTATACTGTGCTAGCATACAGTAGGTTGTGTATTACTCTATACTGTGCTAGCATACAGTAGGTTGTGTATTACTCTATACAGGTGTCTCCTTATGTCTGAAATAATACACATACAGGCATCTTAGGTCTTTCTCCTCTATTGAAAGTTGTGATTAAAGACGTTTTCTGGAGTTTTCATATAGACATATATATATTAAAATGTTTCTGTTATCATATTCTAACAACATGCCAAGTTTAAAGAAATTCTATAGAACATTTTTAATTTTGCCTACATGCCTATATGAAAACTCACGAAAACGTCCGTAAACCATAGAAAAATTTATCAAAATAAATATAAAAAAATTACTGACTGTAACAATTTTTAATCATAACTCTTGATTTCAATGTAAGATGCATACATATGACAGTTTTCCTGAATGTTTGGCTTTACATGATACAAGCATGCATTATAATTGATCTAGAACTAGAATATTTACAGCAGTTTTCTTCTCATAATGGAGGCAATATGTTTCTGATGATACCTTTAAATATTGTTATATTGAATACAGCATGGTATAGACACACAAGTGGTCAAATTTTATATGTCTCAGAAACTATATTATAAATTGGAATTAACATGTACATTTTGTTTATTTACCTCCGTCATGGGAATGGATACTACATGGTAGTCTAGCATATAATTTGAGGATTTTTAATATACGTAAAATGATGATATTTTCAGATGTGTGTGAGAATGAACAATGTATGTATGATGTTGACATGTCTTGATTGGTACCACCATTGTCTTGGTAATGCATTTGGTATCTATGGTGATCTGTCAGTAAAACAGAATAGAAAATATCTGCAGACATCATTTAACAGTACAGACATGTTGAGAAGTGGTATGTATATACTTGTTATTAGAACCATTAAGGAGCTTGACACTTGACACATATGGGTTGCTGTCTAAGACCAATAACTCTAGCATGGATTTTTACTGAACAATACAGCTTTATAAACTTTATTTTATTATTAGAATTCTTGTTTAAGCTTTTACATGCTTGTTCTGCCACTACAACCACTGCAAATATTTTCTTTAACCTTCAGGCACATCTTGGGGATCTTTAAAGCTGTATCACACAACCAGTATTTCATAAATTATCTCTTTAAACCTAGTAATTTACTGAAAAAAAAGTGTGTTTTTTTACTCTTACATTTGTACTTCATAAGGGTTATACTTCTGACTTTTAATATATGTATATTATGGATGAATGTTTTCTTTGCAGAGTTTATAGTTGTTGACAGCTATGATTATGACCCAGCTAATGATAGTTCAGATGTGATGGAGACTGCGTCCCAGTTATGTCCTAGTTATAAATCAACATCAGATCACCAGATATTGGTAACAAGTCCAATAGATTCTGACAGGGACCATTTGATGGCAGTTTTAAGAGCATTATGCAGGATTATGGCATATAGAGTAAGACATTATTTTTTCTTGCATTTTTCAAAGAATTCACATTGGTTAACCTTTAAGTTAAAAGTTCATTGTTTCAGAAACTATAAAAGCTATTGACTTCAGACTTGGAATACATGTTTATTGTCATAAAATGACACCATTTCAAATTGGCAGATCATCCTAAAATTATTTTGTGCAAAGTTGTTTCCCTTATCCCTAGATTTTTAGGGCTTCTCAGGAACTATCAAAGTAATTCACTGTTCACTGTCACTATATGACACCGTTGCAGAAGGGCAGATTATTCTAGAATTCATTTTAGCAAAGACATGCCCATTTTTTACTTAATTTATTTTCTTCTTGGGTCAATTTCTCAAAAACTGTCAAAGTTAATCACATAAAACCAGGAACACTTGTTCAATTTTTAAATTGGAATGCATTTTTAAAGGGCAGGTAACTTTTAATTTTCTTTTCTCAGTTATGCTCCTTTTTGGATAACATTTTTGTAAAGGTATATTTTTCAAGTTCACTGTTACTATCGAATTTGAAATGCATTTCTGAGGGGCAGATAATCCTGGAAGCCATCTATGCTCCATTATTTCCCCCTTTTTATGCCCCCACAAAGTGGGGAGCATATAGCATTGCACTTGTACATCCGTCCGTACGACCTTCCATCCGTACGTCTGTCCGTACGTCCCGAAATCTTGTGACGCAACTCCTCTTAAACCGGATGGCAGATTTTGCTTAAACTTCCAGGGATGAACAACCTTAATGTGTAGATGGAAGTTAAGGAAGGAATTTTTGCGCTGCGACCAAATTTAACACAATTATGGCCCTTGTTGATTTTTTCACTATATACCATATATATGTTGTAAGTCCTTTGGACACAGTTCTAGTTCAGGATAAAAACTGTCAGATGTATTCACCTCTTGCTTGAAATATTCGTTGACTAGCAAGGGCAGGTTAGGCTGCTAAGTACATTTGCGATATAGAAAAAAAACTGGTGATATTTAAGACATAAGATAAATATGCAAGTACATATCAGTGGATTATTATTTTGACAATAATGTTCTAAAATAATTACTGTCATCTTGATACGACTGGACTGTGAATAAGATTAGGATAAAAGCCAGGTATTCATAAAAGTGAAAAAATCAATTCTGAATGGCTGATTTTATGTAAAAAAAACATGTAAATTTAATTTATACATGTATATTATTTATATTTTTGCAGTTAAACTTGTTTGTATGTGATGCTTTACCAGTTCTCCTGATGTTAAAGAATGATGATATTCCTATAGACATAGGGCTTAAACCTATCACTGACTTCCTCACAAGTTATATAAGTACAATAAACGGCTGGCTCTACAAAGATCCCTATGTCAGGGTGCTTGAATGTCTGTGGATTTTTATTGTACAGGTAATGTGAGAATTGGTATACCATTATAACATACACTCCCTAGTTGAGTTTCAGGGTATTTTAAATGGTGTTCTTCCTGTTTTCACTCTACCACATTTGATACTCTACATGTACACTATTTGATTCTAATGATGTGGTACTAACAATGTATTTAGTATTCCTTACTCTTATCTTTGGTGATTTTTCCTCACTTTGTTGAACACTGTGGCAGTATATTTTTTTCCAAAATAAAAAAAATACATTGTAAGATTAAATTTCAAGAGAAATTAGATGTAAGTAGGGAGGTCTCAACTTGGGGATTGTGTAATAAGGAGGTCTTGACTTGGAGATTGTTTTATAGGGAGGTATTGACTTGGAGATTATGTAATAGGAAGGTCTTGACCTGGGGATTGTGTAATAGGGAGGTCTTGACTTGGAGATTGTTTTATAGGGAGGTATTGACTTGGAGATTATGTAATAGGAAGGTCTTGACTTGGGGATTGTGTAATAAGGAGGTATTGACTTTGGGATCGTGTAATAAGGAGGTATTGACCTGGTGATTTTGCAATAAGGAGGTCATGACATAGGGATTGTGTAATAGGGAGCCCTTGACCTGGGGATTGTGTAATAAGGAGGTCTTGACCTGGGGATTGTGTAATAGGGAGCCCTTGACCTGGGGATTGTGTAATAAGGAGGTCTTGACATGGGGATTGTGTAATTAGGAGGTCTTGACTTGGGGATTGTGTAATAGGGAGCCCTTGACCTGGGGATTGTGTAATAAGGAGGTCTTGACCTGGGGATTGTGTAATTAGTAGGTCTTGACTTGGGGATTGTGTAATAGGGAGGCCTTGACCTGGGGATCGTGTAATAAGGAGGTATTGACCTGGTGATTTTGCAATAAGGAGGTCATGACATAGGGATTGTGTAATAGGGAGCCCTTGACCTGGGGATTGTGTAATAGGGAGATCTTGACCTTGGGATTGTGGTTTTCAGTCACAACCATACTTTCTCATATGACAGCGTTACTGATCAGTTCAAGGAGGCAAGAAACTCAAATGTGATCTGATGTTAGTTGTTTAATAATAAAGCATCATATATTAATATATTTACACTAATGATCTTGTACTCTTACCTTCTTAACCTAATTGTTTTATATAAGAAAATAATTGTAATATTCTCTCTTAGAGTTAGGATCTTGATATCATTACATTATGACATAGTATTTGAATGAATACAGGATTTTGAGATAGAGCTGAGTAAAGTGGAGAAGTCAGATGACAGAACACAGAACAAAGCTCAACTATTACTGCAAGCTTTAGCTGTAAGTATGACATAATACATGTGTGATATATGTTTATTAGATTGAAATAAGTGGGGGATGTTGAATTCTAATATGTGAGGAAACTTATCATTGAGCATGCTCAAGTGATGGGTTTTATAAAATTAAAATTATACCTACGTTTTACTTAAAATTTTAGTATCTGAATTTCCCTTGGTACTACTTTTCCCTAATCTTTCCTAAAACAGTCCTTAATCCTCTTTGGATGCCTTTCTATATATATGAAACAGGAAAATTTAAATTGTTTTGTTTTTCAAAAGTTAACATCATATTGATAACAGCATTACTTGTTCCTTTTAAGACCCTGCAAAACAACATGGTATCATTTTTGTCAGGACAAGTGTAAGACAATATCCTGACTGTCCCTAAGCTGAATATCTCTACTTTTTTCCTACATGTAGTTTATGAACAAATATTTTTTAGCATTTACTGAAGTTTATAAACAAATATTTTTCAGCATTTACAGAAGTTTATAAACAAATATTTTTCAGCATTTACAGAAGTTTATAAACAAATATTTTCAGCATTTACTGAAGTTTATGAACAAATATTTTCAGCATTTCTTGAAGATTATGCACAAATATTTTTCAGCATTTACTGAAGTTTATGAACAAATATTTTCAGCATTTTTTGAAGTTTATAACAAATATTTTTCAGCATTTACTGAAGTTTATGAACAAATATTTTCAGCATTTTTTGAAGTTTAGAACAAAATTTTTTCAGCATTTTTTGAAGTTTATAAACAAATATTTTTCAGCATTTACTGAAGTTTATGAACAAATATTTTCAGCATTTCTTGAAGTTTATGAACAAATATTTTTCAGCATTTACTGAAGTTTATGAACAAATATTTTCAGCATTTCTTGAAGTTTATGAACAAATATTTTTCAGCATTTACTGAAGTTTATGAACAAATATTTTTCAGCATTTACTGAAGTTTATGAACAAATATTTTCAGCATTTCTTGAAGTTTATGAACAAATATTTTTCAGCATTTACTGAAGTTTATGAACAATCAGCATGAAACATTGAGAAGAGAGTTACTGTTGTCCCAAGCTGTAAGTCTGTCTTGATTATGCTTATTAATTGTCTGTACACTACCACTTCTTAAACATATTTGATATTCCAGTGTTTATATTATACATTATATCATAAAATTATATTCAGTTTAGAAATATATAATAAAGCTTAAGATTCATTCTAAATTTTATGGAATAAATTTATTTCTATTTAATAATATTTGTTAAGTTTACAATGATTTAGACTACCTAGTGATATTCAGAGAAATGGAGCCAAAATATGGTAAAACTATCAAGATTTCCCTCATAAACCATGCATCACAGAACATAAATACTAGATTATAAATAGTAACGAATTTCTTGAACTTTTGATATTTAACTCATATAACCTTCCAAAATTCTTAATATAACATCACTCCCAAACTTACCTTTTATTATAATAATGAAAGTGTAAATTACAGCTTCGTAGAACACTCATGAAATAATTGTTGTAAAATAACCCACATCATTTAAGATAATGAGATGTTTGATTATATTACAGGATGATGTATCATTTAGATTGAGTTTATATTCCCTGCCACTGACACAGTTGATTGCTATATATAGAGGTCTCACTAGAGATATTGTAAGTATAAATGTATAAATTGAAGTAATGCATAAATATTTTGAATTAGTTTTTAACTGTGTATATGAGGGGTACATGTTGAGTAATGATTAACCTTATTATTAATGTATTGTTTACTAGGGTAATAGTTCTGAAGTAAGCAGTACAGACACACAGTATCAGTCTATTCTGTTGATAAGAACAAGACTAAAACATGACCTTCAGACATTGAGGAAAGGATTTAGTGGTACAGAACTTATAGCCTGGATTCTCGATAATCAACATCTTTTCCATAGCTTTGGTAAATACACTTTTATGTTACTGTACATATTTTTTTTACATTTATTCAAGACAGTTTTTATTTCTGTACTTTATATTATTGTTACTTGTTTTTGTTACTGAACTTGGTATTACCCCTTGCGAGTTAGGCACCCTAGAATGATGTTACCATGGTAAATTGGTTCTACTGCTATTATCCTACCATTGTGATAATTAGTCTGACACAATATGTATCTCAGTCTATAGTTGATGAGCTTATTGTTTTAGTGAGATCATTTACTTTAACTTATTGTTTTAGTGAGATCATTTACTTTAACTTATTGTTTTAGTGAGATCATTTACTTTAACTTATTGTTTTAGTGAGATCATTTACTTTAACTTATTGTTTTAGTGAGATCATTTACTTTAACTTATTGTTTTAGTGAGATCATTTACTTTAACTTATTGTTTTAGTGAGATCATTTACTTTAACTTATTGTTTTAGTGAGATCATTTACTTTAACTTATTGTTTTAGTGAGATCATTTACTTTAACTTATTGTTTTAGTGAGATCATTTACTATAACTTATTGTTTTAGTGAGATCATTTACTTTAACTTATTGTTTTAGTGAGATCATTTACTTTAACTTATTGTTTTAGTGAGATCATTTACTTTAACTTATTGTTTTAGTGAGATCATTTACTTTAACTTATTGTTTTAGTGAGATCATTTACTTTAACTTATTGTTTTAGTGAGATCATTTACTATAACTTATTGTTTTAGTGAGATCATTTACTATAACTTATTGTTTTAATGAGATCATTTACTTTAACTTATTGTTTTAGTGAGATCATATACTTTAACTTATTGTTTTAGTGAGATCATATACTTTAACTTATTTCCTTCTAATATTATGTTTGTGTTTTTGTATTTTTTATTGTGAGAAAGGCATTCAGCTTTCGTCCTGAAGGTAGATGGTCTACTCCTGTTTCTGATAATGCTTGAACTAATGGTCACAAAGGCACCTGTTTTTTCTTTAGCTATCAAGTTTGGAGCAAGCTATATGATTGTACAAAATTAATGTAATAGTTTGTGGGACCTTCTAATTGATGGTCTTCACAAAACCAATGGTCTCTGTCAGTCTCCAAAGGTTGCTTTACAAATTGACAGTCATGTGATTGTACATGAACTTAATTGATATGATATATAATAAGCAAATTCTAGGACAATAGTATATTTATGTCATTATTTTTGGATGATGAGGACAATAACAAATAGATTTTAAAATATGAATTTTTAATATTTTAAATTAAAAAAAATTTAAACTATGTATAATTTGGAAGATTATTGAGCATGTACTATTGTTTAAATTTTTCAATTTTTCAAATAATGTATTTGATTTCTTTATTTCAGTCTTTCAGGAGATTTATTATTGTTCATTATTTAGCAAATGCATGCATTCTACTATCATATATAATTTTTACAGTATATTTATGTATCTTTATTTACAATGGAATACAGTGTAACTTCTGAAAACCGAACACCTGTGGGACTAGCCAAAAAGTTCAGAATATGGAGGTTTCCGGAATTCAGAAGTTCGGAGTTATCTGAACAAGTAAAATTATTATAAATCAACTGTTTTATAGTAAGACGTGGTGAAAAATATATTAAGCTGATTATAGGACTTTTACTATTTTAAATTTCATTATCACCTATAACTGAATTTGCTGATACAATAACATAATGTTAATTATTATCACAATTTATCCTTTTAAATAAGTATATTTCATAAGCATGTAATACCTGCTATTTACCTGTATTTTTCTCAATTTTTTAATTTTCACACTTTAAACAAATGTTTGATATGTTTGACAGGTTGTAATTCTAATAGGTGTCGAGTTCATACTGACATTTTGAAGGTTTTTTCAATTACAAGTATAATATTCCTTCACACCTTCAATTTCCAGATTTTGGAAATAAATTTTAATTGATATAACCCAAATTTTACCAGAAAATTGTTCAGAATTCAGAATTTAGAAGTTCTGTAATTCAGTGGTTTTGATTACATAGAAAACAGAAAGAGAAATTCGGGACCCTGATAAATCATGTTTGGATTTCAGAAGTTTCAGGTGGAATTCAGAAGTTTCACTGTATGCATAAAATTTGAATAACTAAAAAATACAACTATTTCATCTAAAAAAAAATAATTCATTATTAATCCATTTTTTCCCTTTTTTACATTAATGTCCTTTTCATTCAAGATATTGACTCTAATAAACTATTGTCCTGAAAACTTTGTTATTTAGTCTTTTCAGTTCAATGTCAGTCATGTTTAGTCAAGACTGTCAACTATTGATGGTCTCGAAGCGATAGTCTTTGATGGTATTTGGAGACTGGCGACAATCAACCGCTTGAGATCATTGATTATTAGGCCCCATGTATTTTTTACTTAACCTAAAAGAAACTAATTTCTAGCCTTCTGTTTTTATTTTTCTTTTATTTTGCAAATTTATGTTACTGAAACAAATGGTTCAAATAAAAGAAGTCATAAATCAACATACTGTTGCTGTATTATGTTTCTTTAATCTCATACTTGATGTATCTTAAATTTATATGAATTATTAATCTAGAAATTGAAAATAGAAATGACTGGCAAAATATCAATTATATTTAAAAAACCAACAAAAACTGACATGATATAACTGAAGTTTTGTTCACACATGTAGATGTAGCACTATCAGAGAAGGGAACCACATTTACAAGACAAACTGCAATTGTTATAGCACAGAGATTTTTAGACTGGAACCTGATTGCAGATGTAGAAGGAGAAACAGTCAGGGGAAGTAAGTCTGAAATTACCACTTTAACAGGAGGGGACTTTAGGTTTACCTTCCGTCCATCCACAAAACTGGATCCCATGATGACGCAAAAAGTACTGAAAATATTTTAATGAAACTTGAAATATGGGTACATGTAGATGGTAGTCTGGAAATTATGCATGTCTTTTTCTTTTCTTCCTATGTTGAAAATTTTTCTATGGCAACAAATAAGATAGACTTTAAATATGACAAATACAACACAAAACCTGGATCCCATGATAACGCAAAAAGTACTGTAAATATTTCTATGAAACTTGAAATATGGATAGATGACAGTATAAAGATTATACATAAATATCAGGGTTTGCATCTCTAGCACCAAAATTATTAGATTTAAACCTCTTGAAGTTGGAATTTTCATGAAAAAATGTTTTTGTCCACATTTCTTCTACTTGATTTACTTCTTATTTCAAATATATGTTCATTATTCACATCATATGTTATTAGATTTATAAGTCTAGTCTAGTCTTTGGTTTCTATTATTATTTTCCTTTTGAACTTGAAATTTATTTGAAAATTGTTATATAACATGTATTTTCTTATTTGTTACAGTAAATGGTATATATTTGAAAATTGTAATATTTTTCACTTTTCTTTAACACCTATATCTTGAGATCACTTTTAAAGAACTTTGAAAATTTCCGACAAATTTACTTAAAATAAAGAAAAGTTGAAACATTAGTGATACATATTCAACCTGAGATAATTGTATTTTATGCCCCTGCCATAAAATGGCTGGGGCATATTGTGTTACCCTGTTCCATCATTCCTTCATTCTGTCATTCCGTTTTCATCAGTTTCCGATTCGATGATTTTTATACCCCTGCACAACAAAGTTGTAAGGGGGGAATACTAGAACCAGCTTGTCCGTCCGGCTGTCCCTTAGTTTTTTCTTGTCTGCCCAATAACTTAAGATTCCTTTGACCCACAGTCTTCATATTTGGCATGGAGATTAGTCATGATGAGTAGATGACCCCTATTGATTTTGAGGTCACCAGGTCAAAGGTCAAGGTCACAGGGGCTTTTATTACAATAAAAGTCTGCTCAAATGCTTAACCCATTGCTTCATGAGCATTTTGTGAAAAATGGCTGTTTTCATTGAAAAGTCTCCCGTTACAAGTTCAAATTGCTATAATACTATAAAAACTGCTTCAACACTAATCAAACTTGGCACAAATGTTGACTGGACCATTGTCCTTGCAACAACATGCTCAGGCTTAAATTTTCTGTTACCATGGCAACGAGGGGACATCTCAAAATTGCCAAAAATCACTATTTTGCGTTGATTTTTTCCATCAAAATTGATTTCAAAGTGCTGCAACTTCTCAATGGATTGAGATAGAGTCAAATGCTTTTCAGCGTTGGTTACACGTTACCTTATGATCAATCTGGGGTCATTTACAGCCTCTCACAAGTCCAAAATTTTCTTGGCGATGAGGGGGACTCCGCCCCCCTTCAAACCCCCCCCAAACAGAAGGGGGCACATCCCCCTTCTGGCAACCCCCTGATGTATCTTTTGGTTGGGGGGCCGCGCCGAAAAAAGGGTCACTTTTTTTAACAACATTTCTCAAACAAAAACAAGTGTTTGGGGCCTAAATAAGGCATTTTTTCATCATTTGAGACAACAAAAAGGGGGGGGGTGAAAAAGGCGTTAAAAGGCGTGTATATGAAGTAATGGGTTAAAAATGCCTGTCCACAGTGTATTGAGTTTTACAATTTCACATTTGAAGCATATAATTATGTTTTCATATATTCATCTTAAAACACCTCCAGGCAAAGCTGCATGAATGGGGGGAGGGGTATTGAAGTCATTTAGTGGCAGTTTCAGTTTTGAGGTCGGTAGGTCAAAGGTAAAGGTCACTTTGATCTTTGCCACTAAAAACATGTAGAATACATAACTTAGCAATGCACTGGCTTACTTCCCTCAGATTGGCTGGGAGGTTGTCCTTGAATTGTAAATGACTACTGTTGATTCTGACAAAGTGGTATGCGGGGTATTTCACGCCATGACAGTGGCAGTTCTAGTTGGCAGAGTTATGCCCCTTTCACTTTGAAAATAATATGAAATTTTCAGTTTCTGTTCATTATCTCCCCAACAGTTGTATACATTGAACTCAAATTTAAAATATGGATACGTCAAAGAAATGTGCAGGTCGAGTTCGAATTTGGTCATGGTTCGATGATTTTTGGCAGAGTTATGGCCCCTTTCACTTTCAAAATAATATAAAATTTTCAGTTTCTGTCATTATCTCCCTAACAGTTGCACACATTGAACTCAAATTTGACACATGGGTATGTCAAAGAAACGTGCAGTTCAAGTACAAATTTGTTCATGGTTTGATGATTTTTGGCAGAGTTATGCCCCTTTCACTTTGAAAATAAAGTGAAATTTCCAGTTTCCGTTCATTATCTCCCCAACTGTATTACAAATTTAACTAAAATTTGACATATAAATATGTCAAAGGAATGTGCAGGTTAAGTTTGAATTTGGTCATGGTTTGATGATTTTTGGTAGCCCCTTTTATTTTGAAAAAAAGGGAAATTTTCAGTTTCCATTCATTATCTCCCCAACAGTTGTACATATTCAACTCAAATTTAAAATATGGACATGTAATAAGAATACACTGGTCAAGTTCGAATTTGGTCATGGTTTGATGATAGCTGACAGAGTTATCCCTCTTGAACTTTGAAAAAATCTGAATTTTTTTATTTTCGTTCATTATCTTCCCAATGATTGTTCACATTCAACTCAAATTTGACATATAGATACATTTTAGGAATAAGCAGTTCAAGTTTGAATTTGGTCATGGTTCAATGGTTTTGGACAAAGTTATCTATCTTGAATATGTATGTAGTCATTGTTTTGGCTACAATTATGCAATATGCAATTTACCAAAGGTTAACACTGAATAGTTTCAGTTCCTTGAACTTTGTTTGAAAATGGTTTGCGTTAACATTGAATAGTTTTAAGGGCTTTGAACTTAAAATGAAAAAACAGTTTGTGCAAACAATTTGGAAGTAAATATTATAACATCTGAAATTTTAGCTGCATGAGGGATGGTGTGACGACACATTTCTAGTTTATTATATTTTATCCTTACTAGGCAGGGAAACTTAACACATTACTATGATACAGATAAACTAAAAACTCAAAAGATTTAAGTTCATTTATATCATTCATTCATTCAATAACATAATTGAATGGCCCTCAGGCCCTTCAGAATGTTGATGGTGTTCTAACCGGTAGGGGACTTCCTTGCAATACTTTGATAATTGCTCGTTAAGATAGTTTTTAAAAAATTATAACCAAATAAAATTATGTGAACAGTCTCTACATATAATTTTCCCCAAAAAATTATGAATTGTTTCGACTAAATTGAAAAAAAGACAAGTCAATTTAAGATATTTAGGGTGGTAAGGGTTAAGTATTATCAATCCATGTTAATTATTTAGGTAATTGTAAAACAAAATTTATTTACTATTAATTTCACCATATTTCTACCTCAGTTACTTACTGTACTAAATAAATTTTTGTTCATTATAATGCATTGTATATAATTTTGGATGATTGTAACTGCTTTAGTCTAGCTCAACAAAATGTTTTATTACCTTTACAAAAGTTTTAGCATTTTTAGAAACTTTCTGAAGTTTAATGAAAAGTAGCTTTAATCTGGAGGTGTGCTGCATTAAAAGAAATAAATATGACTTAAAGAAGGTATCATAAGAGAAAGTTTTCATCATGAAACATTTTAACTTATGTAAGGTTTGTTGATTCAGATGTTATGCAGTCCAACTATGATTCTCCATTGTAACTCATTCTTATTTCTTTTATGTAAGCAGAAGTGGTAAAAAATTGTATTATTTTACTGGACATTGCTTTCAGGGTCAAGTCCAAGTGGAAGTTTAACAGAGGTTGGGTATCCTTTCATGACTGTGGATCATGTTGACTGTGGACTGTCAGGATTAAGTGAACGCCCTTTCTCTAGGGTTAGTAATGACAGCACTCCTAGGGCAACACCTAAACCTACCCTCAGGGCTACACTGAGGGCTTTTTCACGGCAGTCAGGTTTCAAATCAACCACTCCTGGTATCAGAGGTATTGAAAAGTCACAGATTATTAGTTCAGAAAGGTCACAGAGAACAAATGACTCAGATAGAAATTCTAAAATTGAAAGGTCTAACAATGAAGCAGTGTCGTCTGGGAAGCATGCAGGCAATTCTGGGATTATAAGTAAACAAAAAACAAGTGAAAGTAGCGAAGAGAGTGAAAGTAGAGGAAACGCTTATGGTACAGAGGAAAATGATCTTCTAGATTCATTTGGACCTGGCTCAATTGACAGTGACTTAAATCAAGGATTTCAACATTCAATCCCACACTCACAAGTTTCGCATGACTTTGACCCATATTATATGCGTGAAACACCTTTATCCTTAACATCAGCAATGTCAGTTGATTCAAGAAATGCTATCTTTTTTGAATCAAGTGATAACTTTTACTATGTGTGTCCATATATTGGAGATGAGCAAGATCCTACATGGTCAAATTATGAGTTATTCCATTTGGTAGAGGAGTGTTTTCAGAAGAAGGTCACTGCAGACTATATATTGAGAATAATTTACAGCAGACGGAAAAATGATCCAAAGGCGAGAACATTTCTTAAGTCTTCACCTGTTGATATGATTGAGAAAATCCGATTTGGGACTTCACAGGAAGAAATACCACGATGTGTTAGTAGTTAGAGAGGTTTTTTACAATGAAATCAGTTGTATGAGTCACGGATTTTAAAATTTATGAAAGATTTGGAAAAAAAAATATACATGTGAATTCCTTTTTAGCTCAATTACATAAGAAACTAAAATTGTTTTTACTCTATTTCATTTTTTTATGGACATTTTGAGGAATTTTGTTTGCTTTTCTAGAAAAAATGTTTGCACAGTGTTATAATTAAATGATTGTAAGACTGCAAATGGGTAAAACTGTGTTTAACAAATTTTTTTTTTTTTAGAAAATTGACCATGAAAGCTACTGCCTAGAAATTGTTTATACCTTTATATTATGAGTGTAGCTGTTAAACTACTTATTTTATGATAGATGATATTTAGCATAAATATATGTATCTTGATGAAAGTTAACATAATTTCTTAATTTTATGATCTGATTATCATGTTTTGGCATTGAATTGTTTAATTACTGGAAAATAAATTTTTCTGCATTCTTTTAGACCGAGATATAAGTAAGTTTCTTTTCTAAATAATTTTGATGTTTAATTACAACATGACTTTTTAGTAAACTGTTTTATGTATATTTCACATACCTTACAATCCTGATTTAACGCCCCCGGGGGCATAACATTTTTCAAAAGGGAGGCGTTTAATAAAGATAAAAAAGAGAGTCTCTCTTCAAACAATGTAAAAAAATCCACAAAAAAATCATCATCCTGTCAACCCATGATACCTTTGATCTACACCGTGAGCTCTATCTAATTTTCCTCCTGAAAATTCCCCCAAATCCTGCTTGCAGTAATGTTGACACCTTTGATCTTGCTGACAAGCTTCATTTTCTTTTATTTTCTTTGTTTAAATAATACACATGTTTTCAAAAGTGGGTGGGGGGCGTTAAATCAGGATTTTACGGTAATTGTGTTTAGTGTTTTAATGTTATTCTGTTTGGGTTCATACAAAATGATATCTTAGATGAGTAAAATACATATCACAATGTTTATCAAATCACACTGAGATTTAAGCCACCTTCACATAAAGGCCACATGCTGAAAATCAAAGAAAGTAGATTTTTTTGGACATCTTTGACCAACCAGAATGTACTTACACAATATCAATATCCTAACAGCAGCATTGTCAACTGAATTGAAAATTTAAGTTTTCGTTGAATTTGGTTGCGAGAGACAATGAAAGGTTTCTCATGGTTACTAGAATCAGCTGAAGCGTAAATGTTAGACCACGTTTTTTTTTTTCAATGGTGGTTCAGGGTGGTTTGTATATTATTATGCTATTTATTATATATTATTATATTATTTTTATAAACTAGACATTTTTTAGACTGTGATAATATTATACATATGTGTGCATGTGTGTGTGTGGAGATATATAATTCATGTTAAATTATTTGTTAAGTTTTGTATTTACATAAAATAAATCATTAATATTGAAATATTACATATCTAGCTTGACTATTTAAGGAATAGGGAGAGCTATTGTACTCACCTAGGTGTCAGTGTTACACTTTGGTTAAGATTTTGCATGCAAGTTGGAATCTCCAAACGTACTGAGGGGAATGGGTAGAAACTTCACAAACTTAGTCAAGGAGGTCACTATCTAAGACCTATAACTCTATCTTGGATTGTGAATGAATTATGGCCTTTTTGAACTTAGAAAAATCTTTTTTTTTTCAGGCTATCAAGCATTATTAGAATAGTTGAGCATGCTGCCCTACCAACAGCTCTTTTATAAATAACATTCTTAGAATAATCAATAGTGTATATGAACTCCTAATTACTTGACATGTTTGATCCAAATAAAGAAATGCAGTTCTTTCATGGTATATTTTTATCATTGAACTAGTAAACATGTGAATTTTAACCTGAGCATTTTTAGTCCCCTACCGGTTTAACCGGAGGGGACTTTAGGTTTACCCTCCGTCCATCTGTCTGTCCGTCCGTCTGTCAGTCTGTCTGTCAGTCCGTCAGTCCACAAAACTGGATCCCGCGATAACGCAAAAAGTACTGAAAATATTTTTATGAAACTTGATATATGGATAGATGGCAGTATGGAGATTATGCACGTCTTTTTTTTTTCTTCCTATGTTGAAAATTCTGGTTGCCATGGCAACAAATAGTCTGAAAATATGGCAAATCTAACACATAAACTGGATCCAGTGATAACTCAAAAAGTACTGAAAATATTTTTATGAAACTTGAAATATGGGTAGATGGCAGTCTGGAGATTATGCACATCCTTTTCTTTTCTTCCTATGTTGAAAATTCTGGTTGCTATGGCAACAAATAGCCTGAATTTCAAGATTTCCGTTTTAAATTTTTCAGCTTTTTCACTATAAGTTCTTTAATTCTGAAGATATTTACTTCAAACTCTAAATATATATTTCTTGTCATCAACCACATTATGTGTGACAAGGTTTACAACTCTAGCACAAAAATATCTGAATTACCTCCCTTAAACTTAGAATTTTCATGAATTTTTTTTTAATAACTTCTTTAGCTCTGAATGCATCTACTTCAAACTTCATATATATGTTTTTTATTATCACTCAACATTTGTAAGATGGTACAATACTCTAGCAAGACTATTTCCAGAATTATGTCTCCCTTGAACATACTTAGATTTTTTTGGTATTTTTCACTCCAACTTCTTCATTCCTTATAGGATTTACTTTAAAATCCCACATTGTAATAATATGACAAGGTTGTATAAACATAATTTCCTTACTAGGCAGGGAAACTTAACACATTACTGTGATATAGACAAACTTATAACTGAAAAGATTTAAGTTCATTCATGTCCTTCATTCGTTGGTAAAATTGAATGGCCAATGGCCCATCAGAATGTTGCTGGGGTTCTAACCGGTAGGGGACTTATGGATTGCTTGCAATACTATGATAATTGCTTGTTTATATTGTTTTGAAGCAATGTCATTGTGGTTTGCTGTAATAGACAGATTTGTTTTATCAGATTACTGTCAGATTTATGACCAAATTATCAATATAATTTGGATATGCCATTTGTAAAACAATAGACAGTAAAATATAACCTATGCCACTTGTATAAAACAAGGTCAATTGGTACATTAATTACTTGAATCAACTTAATACTTAATACATGTATTAGTAATTAGATATTTTATAAATCACTTTTTCAGAATTAAGAGCAAGGCTATTATATAGTTTATACAAATTTATTGTAGTTCTATTATGATGGAAGCGTTAAGCTTATTTAAAGACTTGTATTAATTCCTGGAAACAACCAGTACTATTTAGCTATGAGTGAAAAGTTTCTTTCTCATGGAAACAATGGCTTTAAGCCAGACAACTAGCAACTCCTTAGATAACTAATCAAGACACATGAACAACATGGCCATGCTGCCACTCACTAGCAAGGTCATTAATACAAGCCCAACACAACTGTAAGTTCTGGCCATATATAAGTTACTTCCTGTGCTACAATTAAATTTTATTTATAGAAATTTGCACTGATGAACCACCAGTCATGTTTGTATTATTTGTAGATAACTAAATTTTTCATGACATGCCAATCCATTTTCATACTTACAATATCATGTCTGGGAAACCCAACTGTTAAGCTCCACTTGTGATTTATGGGGAGAAGTTGCCAGGTGCTTGTTGACTAACAGTTATTTACTGTTACAGTTATTTAGCCCTTGTCAGATTGCTACAAAACTGTATATTACTTACAAATAAAATTATAAATTGGTGCTAAAAGAAAACTAAATAACTAATAAAAATACTGTTAGTTGTGTAGTATTTGTTTAATGTGTTATTATTTTAAATGTGCTATATTCACAGGTTAATGTAAATATTCCTACAGTACTAAATTAAACTTGATTTATTCTTATTTGTATGAAATTAAAGTGTTTTAAATTTAATGTAGAAATATTGCATGGTGTACAAATAAAGTTAAGTTAGTTCAAAGCCTTTATAATTCACAGGATTTTGCAATGTACTTAACAATGTCTCAAAATATATGCTTATAATAACCTAGCAATACTCTATTGGCAACAAGATATTATAACACAAAATTAAAAATTATCTTGAGGAATAAAATGCTTTAAAGTGTAAAGGGGTTTACTGTAGGTTAAAATAAGTATATGTAGATATTTATTTGTTTTATGTACTTACATGTATTACATTTAAAACGTGCAATATTATAATTTTAAGCTGTGAAATGTTCTAATAAACTTTTTTAACATATCTTTGATATATTAAATACTAAACATGTAAATATATATATGTATAGCCATACTTGTTTTTAATTTTTTTTTAATCAAAATATTTTGTGTACAGTACAAGGTATAAAACCCATTTATGTAATTTATTCACTTGAATTCTTTGTGCTCAGAAATAAGCTTTTGTTGCTTGACATCTGTCATTATCCAAGATTTCTTTGAACAAAATTTTACCTCACTAGTTGGCAGATCTTGACCAAACTGCATAGAAATGATCCTCTGTAGAAACTATATAATTGTTCTGCTCAGCTGATTGTAGGTTACAAAGAATAAAAAAAGATTTAAAAAATGTAACATTAAAAATCTAAAATATTGCTATGAGCTTTGAATTATATAGTAGAGGATAATTTGTTTTGTTTTTGTTTTCTTTTATTATTTATTTATTTTTAAGCACTTTGATTATGAGGTCAGTTGCAATATCATGCTGCAATAACATTATGATGGATTAATTAAATGTCATTTTGGTGTAAATTATAAAAAGCTAAAACTGTTGCTTTTGAAAACATTTGCTTTTCTTCATAAACAATGTGTTTCTATGTCACTCTATGAACAAATTTATAAATAGTCATAGCAACTTTATTTTATGAAAAAGAGACTAATTCATACTTTGATGTTACATACTTCTTGAGAGTAGATAAATTTTGAAGTATGACCTTGACCTATATGTATAAGGTCCATGATTTCAAATCTTGAACATTTTGCTGAACTTTATTGTCATCAGGTTTGTGATATTATTGAACATTGATGTGTTTCACAAATAAATCTTATTTGGTTTACTTAGAAATCTTTTCAAATCAAAGCAGATTAATGTAATTAATGAAAACACTGATAATATTGGTATATATCAGTATTTATGTTTTATATGTCAGTATGTTAAAACTTTGTTAGCTCGAACTTGGATCGCTTGAATACCTCGACTCTTCCATTGAACTAACGGTCCACTCCCTGTAAAATGCCTGTATTGTATATATTGTTATATAATATACCATGGATCGCTCGAACACCAATCGATTGAAGTCTCAAACCTGATCTCTAGTCCTGTTGGCAGATGTGTAGTGAAAATCACTCCTTTTTTGGTTTAAGACTCAAAGACAATAAAAGTTGCAGGTGGACTCCCTTTCATTTACAAAATGTAGTGACAGTCAGTGTTGTTTTTAAATTTTAATACCTTGTGATGGTGATAAATTGGATTTCATTCATTTCAATGTATACATAGTATCAACTAATGTTAATATTTGATGTCTTTTTTTGATGTTACATGTATTGCATTATATGAATTGTTTTGCCTCATTAAAAAAAGTCTAAATACTTAATTGCAAATACAATCATGCAGTAATAAAATTATTAAAGTTTGTATGAAACTATTGTTAAAAAAAAAAAATTATTATACAATAATACGCACGTATCAAAAATATATTTTTGAACAAAAATTTGTTCAACTTGTTTGGAGAATGATTACTCAAAGTAGCGAAACCATTAATAATATGCGTGAATCATAGGAACTCTGGAACAGGACCGCATATTGCGGCGCATAAATCCGAATCCGTACCGGCTTTACATATTGTTTGTCCGACCTTTGAATATCTTTTCATATTATGCGAGCGGGTGGTCTTTAATTATCTTACCTCGATTTAATATAATCTGCTAATTTAAAAATCAGTCAAATTTACGGTATATAGAAAAAAGAAAAGTTGTCTTTTTTTATAATACCGTAAAATTTACCAGTTTTAAAAGAGACAGATTGGGTTCAATTGATAACATATTTTTTGAGGCCATATACTCGGATAATACTAAAAGATATTAAGATGTAGCAGAAACGTTTTTTAAAACCGTTACACGATCGAAAATATGCGCCGCAATCTGCGGTCCCGTTCTCGAGTTCCTATGGCGTGAATATAGATTAACACAGTGTTCCATTAATACTCATTTGAAAGGACAGGTAGGTATGTAATTTTTCAGCAATTATTTTAATATTTTGATGGAATGACTTATTCTGCAAAAGAGCGCACTCACAATGGATTGTGTAGATGTATCTTAAATTCAACTGATTTAACTTGGTAAAAGTTCAAGACATGAGCTTTGTTAAATACGATCATATTATTCATGATTATATTCAGTATCTTAAACATATTTGTACAGGCCCTACAAGTTCGAGCGAACAAGCATTGCCTATGTAACAGACATTGATACTTATGTTAGACTGATAATATAATTATGTAATTCATTCACATAAAATTAATACAGGAAATTCATTTTTTCTATTTGATATTTTCTTACTTAAAAATAACAACAATTGCTCAATTCATATGACAACAATATGCCCATTATTTTGTTGTGATTTATTAATATTTCATACATTGGAATACAGATGTGCTGAATTAATGTGCAAATGATATAAGGTATGTTTAATTATGAATACCCGGTAATTTCTTACCTTGTTAATCATAGTGTTAGGTTTGCTCAATACAATAATTATTATCAATGAAATTTGTGTTAACTTGTTACAGATTATCCAGAATTACAGAAAAATAAATTCTGAAAATTGAAGTATAGTTTATTTTTATATGTTGCTATAGCTTCAGCACAAAACAATCCAAAGTTTAATCCCTCAATTTAACCTGCTGAATTGCAGTCTTACCAGTCCTGTTGGTAGCTCAATTGTTGTACTCTATTTTCTTAAACTTTAATTGGACTTTTCCAAATTCAAAGCAGAGCAAATCACCTGATGGATGAAGCCTGCATATCACAAATAAGACGTCGTAAGACAAATTTTAAATATTTAACCCTTTCCCTCATTAGCATATTGTGAAAAATGGCCGTTTTCATTGAAAAGCCTCCTGTTACAAGTTCAAACTGCTATAAAACTATGAAAAATGCTTCAATACTTATCAAACTTGGCACTAATGTTGACTGGACCATTGCCTTTGTAACGACCAGCTCAGTCTTAAATTTCCTATTACCATGGCAACGAGGGCACATCTCAAAATTGCCAAAAATCACTATTTTGCCATGATTTTTTCCATCAAAATTTATTTCAAAGTGCTGACACTTCTCAAGGGATTGAGATAGAGTCAAAGGCTTTTCAGTGTTGGTTACACGTTACATTATGATCGACCTGGGGTCATGTTTAGCCTCTCACAAGTCCAAAATACGCCCGTCACAAAAGCTTTTGACAGAGATGTGGGCATTATACATATGCATATAGGAGATATGCTCTGGGCAATATCTGGAAAATATCTGGAGATAATGTATCATCTCAAGTGACCTTATCATTGCCAATATAAATCTAAATTACATGACTTGTGTCATACCTGCAGGCATGGTAGTTATCATTTGTGTTACAATCCATCAATAAATGATAACTTAATGGTCCACGTATACAAACTTTGACCTATGTGACTTTGACTTTGTTAGCAGGGACCTGGATTATGTGCAGGATTAGCCTAACAATGGTGAAAATATAAAAATCCCCCGATAAATGTAGAAGTTCAGCTCAGAAGAATCATTTTTCAATGACCTCCATCTTCGGTACCCCAAGCTATTTACCATATACATGTATCGGTAAATACTAAATGTAGTATATACGGAATGTGTACCATGGGTTCCGACGATGAATGACCACTAACTGTGACCTTAACTTTAACCTAGAGACTTTGTTCATGAATGTGACACTGCTTCTCATAGTGGTGAACATTTCTATGAAGCTTCATTAGAATCCTACCATGCATGGAGGAAATTTAAACATGGTTTGGACAAAAAATCTTTATTTTATCATCTTTAGTGACCATGACCCTGAATATATTAACCTAAATCACATTTTTACACCATTTGTTATGATAATGACCATTTGTGTTTCAGTCCCTCAATAAGTGATGACTAAATGGTCCGAATACACATTTTCATATTTTTCTCTGAACTATGACCCCCATGTGTGTTCCTGACCTTGGCCACAGGGACCAAAATTTTGCACGCAGCACTCCGGCTCACAATGGTGTTATATTGAAATCCCTCTTTGCATGTAGAAGTTTTGCTCTGGACAATTGTTTTCAATGACCTGTAAGTGTGACCTTGACCTGGAGATCTATTTCATGCGCATGAAACTGCTTCTTATATTGTTGAACCTTTGTATGAAGTTTCATTAGAATCACTCCATATTTGTAGGAAATATGCCTGGACAAAATCTCTATATTTTATCATCTTAAGTGACCTTGAGTATCATCTTTAGTGACCTTGACCTTGCATATATGAACCTAAATTACATGTTTCACACCAGAAGTCATGATAATGACCATTTGTGTTTCAATCCCTCAATAAATGATTACTTAATGGTCTGAATACACATTTTCATATTTTTATCTCAACTTTGACCCCTATATGTGACCTTGACCACAGAGACCCAAATTTTGCACGCAACACTCGCCTCATAATGGTGAACATTTGTGCCAAGTTATATTGAAATCCTTCCTTGCATGTAAAAGTTTTGCACAAAAGTTTTTCAATGACCTCTAGTGTGACCTTGACCTTTGACCTAGAGACCTGGTTTGTGTGCGTGTCAAAGCTTCTCATAGTGATGAACATTTCTATGAAGTTTCATTAAAATTCCTCCATGCGTGTAGGAGATCTGCTCAGGGCAAAATTTCGTCACTGCTGCCCACCAGGGGGGAAACTATAATGTGACCCATTTTTCAAACGGGCGTATTAAAAGCAGGCAACATACTCTAGAGGTAATTCAACAATAAATTTTAAGAATGAATATTGAAACCACCCAACTAGAAAATTAAACAAGAGTGCCAAGATCACTCCCCTGATCCATCAACCTCATCCAAACAATGTCTTGGACAAGCATCCTGACCAAGTCTGATGACAATCGAGTAAAAAATGTGACCTCTAGAGTGTTAACAAGGTTAATCAATATTTGGGCAGTGTGACCTAGTTTTGTCCATGTGTGACCCATATTCAAACTTGGCCTAGAAATCATCAAATCAAACTTGCAGACCAATTTCCAAGATATTTGGACTAGAACTCCGCGAGTCGGATGTGTCGCCTTGTGAACAATGTAGTTTAGGGGAAATGGCCAGGACAAAAATAAAATATGAAAAATAACAAAGGGCAATAACTAAAAAAATAATTAGTGCAGAGCAGCAGTTTCTGTACACTGAACTTCTTATCAATAAGATCTATCATTCTATGATGTTTCAAGTCCATAGCTTTCATACTTGAGGAGAAATGACCAGGACAAAAATAAAGTAAGAAAATCAACAAAGGGCAATAACTCAAAAATAAGAAATGAGGGGTATCAGTTCTTATGCACTGCACTTCTTTTTAATGAGATCTATCATCCTATGAAGTTTCAAGTCCATAACTTTTATACTTTCGGAGAAATGGCCTGGACAAAAATTAAGTATGAAAATTAACAAAGGGCCATAACTCAAAAATTAAGAAATGCAGAGTACCGATTCTTGTGCACTGCACTTTTTAATAATGAGATCTATCATCCTATGAAGTTTCAAGTCCATAGCTTTTATACTTAAGGAGAAATGGCCCGGACAAAATTAAAGTATGAAAATAAACAAAGGGCAATAACTCAAAAAATAAGAAATGCAGAGTATCAGTTCTTGTGCACTGCACTTCTTCTTAATGAGACCTATCATCCTATGAAGTTTCATGTCCATGGCTTTTATACATTAGGAGAAATGGCCCGGACAAAAATAAAGTATGAAAATTAACAAAGGGCAATAACTCAAAAATTAGGAAGTGCAGAGTACTGGTTCTTGTGCACTGCACTTCTTAATAATGAGATCTATCATCCTATGAAGTTTCAAGTCCATAGCTTTTTTAGTTGAAGAGAAATGGCCCGGACAAAATTAAAGTATGAAAATTAACAAAGGGCAATAACTCAAAAATTAAGAAATGCAGAGTACCGGTCCTTGTGCACTGCACTTCGAGTTATTGAAAGAAGCATGCATACCAAGTTTGAAGTCAATCAGACTTATAGTGACTGAGTTATGCTCCGGACAAGCTTTAGGGGACGCCGACAACGACGCCGACAACGACGCCGACACAGACGCCGCCGCCGACACCGCCGACAAAAGTAACCCCTATATGTCACCTTTTCAAGGCGACACAATAACAACAGTAGCCACTAGAAAGTTCACAAGATTTTTCTATTTTTTAGCTCCTGTGACATAGTTTTACATCAGAGAAGACCCATGTTCGAACTCCTCCAAGCAATTAACTAGATAAGCATCCTGACCAAGTTTGATGACAATTGAGTCAAAAATGTTTCAATTAGAGTATTAACAAGGTTTTTCCATATTTGGGCAATGTGATCTAGTTTTTGACCCTATGTGAACCATATTCGAACTTTACCTAGAAATCATCAAAACAAATTTTCAGATATTTTGATCAAAACAGTAGCCACTAGTGTTAAATTTTTTTTTTTTAGCTCCTGTGACCTAGTTTTTAATCAGAGATGACCCATATTCAAACTTGATCTAGATATCATCAAAACAACCTTCGTGACAAATTTCCAGAATATTTGGATCAAATCTGCAGCCACTACAGCTCCTGTGACCTAGTTTTCGAAATTTGACCTAGAGATTATCCAAACAACCTTCCTGATCAATTTAAAGGATATTTGAATGAAAACTGCAGCCACAAAAGTGTAAACAAAGTTTTTCTATTTTTAGCTCCTGTGACCTAGTTCTTGACTGGAGTTGACCCATATTTGAACTTGACCTAGATATTATGAAAACAACCTTCCTGACAAATTTCTAGAATATTTGAATCAAAACTGCAGCCACTAGTGAGATAACAAGATTTTTCTATTTTTTAGCTTTCTGTGATCTTGTTTTTGACCAGAAATGATCCATATTTAAATTTGACCTATAAATCATCAAAACAACCTTTCTGACCAATTTCCAGGACATTTGGATCAAAACTGCAGCCATTAGAGTGTTAACAAGCTAACTATTTTTTAGCTCCTGTGACCTTGTTTTTGACCGGACATGACCCATCCTTTAACTTGACCTAGATATTATTAAAACAATCTTCCTGATGAATTTCCAGGATATTTGAATCAAACCTGCTGCCACTAGAGTGTTAACAAGGTTTTTCTATTTTTAGCTCCTGTGACCTAGTTTTTGACTGGAGTTGACCCATATTTGAACCTGACCTAGAAATCTTTAAAACAACCTTTCTGACCATTTTCCAGGACAGTTGGATCAAAACTGCAGCCTCTAGAGTGTTAACAAGCTTTTTCTATTTTTAGCTCCTGTGACCTAGTTTTTGACCAGAGATTACCCATACTTTAACTTGACCTAGATATTATTAAAACAATCTTCCTGATCAATTTCCAGGATATTTGAAAACTGCAGCTACGCCTCGGGGAAGTTTTATATGAAGCATAAAAATGTGTAATTTCAAAAGATTGAGGTATGGATCTCAGGGCTTTCAGTCCAAGATTATGATCAATGCTATATTTGCAAATGCAACAATAAATTTATTAAAGAAATAAAAATGAAACAAGGAATTTAAAAATCTATTATGTTAAACTTTGACCTCTAAGTGTGACCTTGACCCTGGAGGTAGGGGTGCAGGTGTTAAGCATGACATATTGTCTTATCATTGTTACTTTTTTCAAAATCCCTTGAACTATGAAGAAGTCATAGATCGGACATAAAATATACCCTTTAACAGACTATGTTAATCTTTGACCTCTAAGTGTGACCTTGGAAGTAGGGACCCATGTTTTGTGCCTGACATATCATCTTATCATTGTGACTATTTGTGCCTAGTTATTCCAAAATCCCGAAGAAGTTCTAGATCGGACACAAAATATACCCTAAAGCAAACTATGTTACTTTTTGACCTCTAAGTGTGACCTTGAACTTGGAGGTAGGGATGCAGGTGTTGCGCATGACACATTGTCTTATTGTAGTGACTATTTGTGGCAAATATTTACAAAATCCTTTGATCTACGGAAAAGTTATGGACCGGACACAAAATATACCCTGTAACAGACTATGTAAATCTTTGAACTCGAAGTGTGACCTTGACCTTGGAGGTAGGTGACCGGTTGTTGCTCATGACACATTATCACATTATTGTGAACAATTGTGGCAAGTATTTACAAAATCCCTTCAAAGATAAGGAAGTTATGGAACGGACACGACATATACCCTAAAATAGACAATGTTGACCTTGAATGAGCAAGTGTGACCTTGACCCTGAAGGTAGGGGTCGGGTTGTTGCGCATGACACATGGTCTTATTATAACATACATTTGTGCCAAGTTATTTCAGATTCCTTTGATAAATGACAAAGTTATGGATCGGACACGAAAGTGTGACGGACGGACAGACGGGCGGAGCCTATTTCTATATCCCCCTTTTTTCTTCGAAAAGCCGGGGGACAACAAGGTTTTTCTATTTTTAGCTCCTGTAACCTAGTTTTTGACTCAAGTTGACCCATATTTGAACTTGACCTAGATATCAAAACAACCTTTCTGACCAATTTCCAGGACATTTGAATCAAAACTGCAGCCTCTAGAGTGTTTACAAGGTTTTTCTATTTTTAGCTCCTGTGACCTAGTTTTTGAACGGAGATGACCCATATTTTAATTTTACCCAGATGTTATCAAAACAATCTTCCTGACAAATTTCTAGAATATTTGAATCAAAACTGCAGCCACTAGTGTTAATAAGATTTTTCTATTTTTAGTTTTTGACTAGGAATGACCCATTCATTGTATTTGAATTTGACCTTGGAATCATCCAAACAACCTTCTCGACCAATTTCCAGGATATTTGGATCAAAAAGCTTTTTCTATTTTAAGCTCCTGTGACCTAGTTTTTGACCGGAGATGATCCATATTCGTAATTGGCCTGTATTTTATTAAGACAAACATTCTGACAAAGTTTTATTATGATCCAATCAAAACTGTGACTGCTAGAGTGTTGACAACACACAACACACGACGGACAGAGCCCCATCACCACTTTCTAGTCAGGTGAGCTAAAAACAAAAAGACTACCACAAACACAACAATAATGTGCTGATGAACAATCTTCAAGGACCAGAAATATAATTCTTGCATGTCAGACAGGATTATCTACTGTTTACACCGGTGCTAGAAAACCCTGTCTTACACCCCTCATGTAAGGCAACTCGCGTGCTTTAGATGACATCATTGCCCGCACACCTTTTATGACAATGTCATTTTAACGTTGAAAATGAATGAAGTTTGTAAGGTCATTCACCACTATAAGAAAAAAGTGCGTAATGAGATTATCAGTTTCTGTAATTTCTGTTCCAAAAATAATTGATATGCAAGAAAAAGAACCAAATACCGGCTGTCGGTACATGCGGGGATATCTAGCTCTCAGGTAACCATTTAGCGGAAACTCGGAAGAGCCTCGTTACTGCTGTAAACAGTAACCCTCAAGCTAGATATTCTGGTCTGTACTGTGTGTGATGATAAGAAATATATATTTGCAGTTTGAAGTAGAAACCTTAAAAAGTAAAGAAGTTATAATATTTCTTAAAGAAAAGATATATCTGAAACTATTGCTTCAAGAGTTATGAACCTTGTCACATAAGATGTAATTGAGGAAATTAGAGATAAGTATTTGAAGTTTGAGGTAGATACCTTTAAAACTAAAGTTATAGTAAAAAAAACGTTTTTAAATAAAAAAAATCTAAGTTTATGGGCAGATAATTCTTGCGATATTGGTGCTAGAGTTATGAACCTTGTCACATTACAAGTGGTTGATGATAAGGAACATATATTTGAAGTATGAAGTTGATCCCTTAAGAAATAATGAAGTAACTGTAAAAAATAATATTTTTTAAGGAAAATTCTAAGATCAAGTGGAGATAATCTGAAAATATTGGTGCTAGATATATAGACCTTGTCACATACGGTAAGTTGTGGTTGGTGATAAGGAACATATATTTGAAGTTGATACTTTAAGAAATTAAAAAGTTATACAGAAAAATATTTTACTGCACCAAAACTTTAATCTGAAATCTGGATGCGGAGGCCAGGGAGAGTAGGACAGCTCTCTATATCCTTTGTATAGTCGAGCTAAAAACAAGTGAAAAAAGTATAACTTCAAGGTCAAGGTCATTAAAAAGTGAATGTCAAATTTAGTTTGATCTTCAAAAATGTCTTGTCCTAGCTACCGTATTTAAGAATGTTCTGTCTAAATATGAAGACAATTCATTTGAAATAACACATTTCAAGCCAGTTATGGCAAAAAATAGCAAAAATCAAAATATCTTGACCTTGGAGGTCAGTCATTTATGACTCAACTTAGTCAAGGTCAAGGTCAGTCTGGTCATTTTGAAGGAATATTCCAAAGGATTGTTGTGTCCAAGTTTGAAGTTCATTCATTAAAGCATTAGCCTTTTTGGTACATTTTTGGATATTTACCAAGTTAAAAAAGGGGCATAATTCTGTCAAACTACCTATCAAGAGTTATGAAACTTGACAAAGACAGTTGTATTGTGATACTGCTTTGAAGTGCCAAGTTAAAATATTTGGTAGGGGTATAATAATTTGTGAATTTTCAAATAATTTCAAGAGTGCAAAGCGCAATCCAAAGTGAACTTGAAATAGAGATATGTTCTAAATCCTAAATGGCTTGAAATTCCACTTACAATGGAAAACAACATGAAAATTTCCTCTTGTTCAGGTACTGTTCCCAAAACTGAGAGAAAGTCCTGGACATCATGAAAAACAATGTGGAAATAGGGTGATAATTTTTTTTATCCAATTGTAAAGCATAAGATACAAGTACTTGGTTCAAACTGCCAATCAGTGTTGAAATTAGGAGGTACTGTCACTTCACAACCAGTTTAATAAATATACAATCTAAAAAATGTTAATGAAGCGACAGTCTGTTTTTCTTTATTATATTTTTAATAGCAACTTATATGATTAAATTATTAACAGACAAACAACATAATAATTTTTACATACAAAAGGTAAAATAACCTGAACTTTGAAACATTTCTTTTGTCATGCAATAACATCTCAATATCAATATTGTAAAAATTTTCATATAAAACATTTCTCATCACAGTAAGCTAGTTATTATACACATTCTCTGCCATGTTTATCAACTAAACTAGTCAAAAAATCAATAACAAAAAAAAAGAAGCAGATTTTTTTATCACAATATCATTTAAGTACCTGCTAAATACACACAGATAACAATATATATTTAGTTTTAAAATAATCCGAAGAAAGGTATATCTATCATTTTAAAGTAGCACGACTCCAGATTCATGCTAATTTTCATGAAAATTCTGAAATGTATTACCAAGTAAAATATTGTCAAGTGAACAAAGAAATCAATTTACACATGGCAAATAACACTCACAACCAATGTAAATTACCAAAAAGATGTCAAAATATGCAAAAATATCACTTACTGCATTAGTAATGCAGTAGAAAATATGGTGAAAATTACTGCAAATTGAACATAACACGCAAATAATACCCTTTCTATTAAATCTTTTTACTATTCTTAAAATCTCTGTACTTTTTTCTCAAGTTTGATTTTCTTGAAATATTTTGGCTCATTTGGAGGCATGCAGCTTTAAGATTTAATATATATACATCTATATACATATTCATATATTTCTTGTTTAGAAAATAGATATCAATTTTCATTTTGAGCTCATTATTTACAAAGCAATATTGAACGATAAATTATAAAAAGTCTTTCTTTAAAACTATTTATAATTTTTTATTTATATAGGATTTTTTATATATTAATTTTTTCATTTTTGCTGTAGAACAGAAGTTCTAAATCATCAATTTTGTTTAGAGTTACGGCTACACTTTTTACCAAAAACTTAGAACTAGGCAACTGTAAGTTGTTAATTAGCTGTTGAGCTAATATTGAACTAATAAGAGGGCCATGACAGCCCTTAATTACCCAACTTCTGATATACGGTTTACATGGAAAAGATTTCATTATTAGGCAGTTCCTATTTTGTTATAAAGGTTTATGTCATTTTTGCATATTTATCTCCCAGGAAGCCATCTGGTTCAGCAAACTGTAATAATTTAATTATTGTTTTGTGCATCATTGTGGAAGGTATGTTGTTTAAGGCCTAATTCTATTTTTGGGCTTTGGTGGTCATCTGATTTAGGAAACTGAAATCATTTTACAAAGATCACTTAATATTTAGTATTTCTGTAAAGTTTCATCAAAATCTGCTGGACAACAGACACAGGGAAATCACAATCAGCTCACCTTGAACATGTTGTACTCAGGTGAGCAGTCAGAGAAGATAATTCATACTGCATATATGACTAGATTAACTAACTTTAAAGGTACATTATGTCTCAGAAATGAATAAAAAAATTTTCAATATTTAGAAACGGCAATATAAGTTTTATAATGTTTGAATAATGGTTTTAAAGCATTATAGATGCTAATCATCTGAAGGTGTCACACTGCATGTGAAATTATCTGTCAAACAAGAACTGTCAGAGGACAGTAACACTCGACTATTCAAAATAGTTGTCACAAGGGTGTTTCATTGAGTATAATAATGCTAAATATATGAATACATAAAATTGTCCGAAAAGGCACAAAGGCTTGTTATTAAGATGTTTAATTGAATTAATCACTGCTTTATTATAATGAATGCATAAAATTGTTCCAAAAAAGGCACAAACCCTTCAGTAGTTATGGAGATACCAGCTTACCAGCAAAAACTTTACCTAGAATTTCTAAGCCGAAAAAGGGGCATAATTATGCAAGAAAAAATCAAATCAGAGTTATGGGACTTGTGATAATCATGTAAGATAATCACAGACAACAAGTGTGTGAAGTTTCAATCCATTTCTTTCAATAGTTATGGAGATACTTGCTTACTCACAAAAACTTAACCAAGAATTTCTAAGTAAAAATGGGGCATAATTATGCAAAAAAGCAAATCAGAGTTATGGGACTTGTGCCAATCATATAATATAATCATTTAAAACAAGTGTGTAAAAGTTTTAATCCACGCTCGGGTGACTACAATAGCTCTACTTATTCTTATCGAATAGTTGAGCTAAAAACTTAACCAAGAATTTTTAAGTTGAAAATGGGGCATAATTATGCAAATAAGCTAATCAGAGCTATGGGACTTGTGCTAATCATGTTAGATAATCACAGAGAACAAGTGTGTGAAGTTTCAATCCATTCCCTCCAGTAGTTATGGAGATACTTGCTTACAAGCAAAAACTTAACCAAGAATTTGTAAGACAAAAATGGGGAATAATTATGCAAAAAAACAAAACAGAGTTATGGGACTTGTGATAATCATGTAAGATAATCACAGACAACAAGTGTGTGAAGTTTCAATCCATTTCTTTCAGTTGTTTTGAAGATAGCAGCTTACATGCAAAAACTTAACCAAGAATTTGTAAGTCAAAAAAAGGGCATTATTATGCAAAAAGGCAATCAGAGTTATGGCACTTGTGCCAATCACGTTAGATAATCACAGAGAACATGTGTGTGAAGTTTCAATCCATTCCCTTCATTTGTTATGGAGATACCAGCTTACATGCAAAAACTTAACCACAGGGATGCCGACGCCGACAAATGGGTGACTGCACTAGCTCGATTATTCTGCGAATATTCAAGCTACAATGCAAATAAATATAAACAATGCAAATAAATTTGACTTCCATACAAAATATTAAATCATGATATTTTTACTAAAAAAGCAACAGAAGTAAAAGATGGTTTTAGTAATTTGCCAGTGAGTAAAGGTTAATTACTACAATTAGCATAAGAAAACACACAGTTGCTGTGGTGAAGTGGTTAGCATACTGTACCGGCAATCCAGACACCTGTGGTTCCAGTCCCACCTGTGGTTTGCCCAATATCATATGATTTTGCTGTGCATAATTTCCATATATAATGCAGAAACAGGCTATTGGATAAAAACAAATACTGATAATCAAAACATTAGGTTTAACAAAAAAATTTCTGGCAGGTTTAAATAAAATAAAAATTTTCTTGCATATAATGATCAGACAACAGGTAAAAACTTTTTTTTCTTGAACAAGGTAAAAATTCCATACATATTTTATCATTTCAGTTTAAATAATATTTTATCTCTTAAGTATGAAGTGAACTTGTTTTGCACTGTTGATGTGACATCTTCAATTTGATTTAAATTTGTTAACAATGTTTAATCAAGAATAGATAAAAATTTATTTGCACAATTTAGTAAAAAAATAAATTTTCAACAAACATCAAACTTGTTTTGGACACATTGTGACCATGATTTAAGATTTGGCCAAATTTAAGCACTTAGTCCCCATGTGACCTAAAATTCAACTGCAATGTAAAAATCTTTAAAATAAAAAGTTTGAAAAGAGTATGTTCAACAACTATATATAAACAATTATATAAGTTTTGATTATACTGTTTAGAAAAAATACAAAATGGTATGTGATGAATATGATGAGCTAAAATAAATATTCATATTGCAATTTTAGATGCTGAAATTTTTTATCTTGGCAGAACTACTTTCATTTTCCTCCCTGGAATGATTGAGTCATCACTAGAATCGTTGTAACAGCTCTCATATCTTGGTGGCAGGGTACCATATCTCTCTAGAAACTCTCTCTTTCCCTGAAAAATAAAATTCAGTAAATTCTAAACAGATACAATTAAAGAATGCCTTTACAAGACCATACCAGAATGCTAATCTATGACCATAAAATGATCAAAGCTTTTGATATAAATAAGCAGCTATTATAAATTCTTCAGACTCAAGTTTACAAATCATCTTCACAATCGGCCTATTTTGTTTAACATTCATTTTGACAAAAAGCTAGAACATTCCAATAAATGAATTTGTGAACACAATATGATACAATGCTTGATTTAGGGTAAATAAAAACTAGAACTCCGCGAGTCTGATGTGTCACCTTGTGAACAATATAGTTTAGGAGAAATGGCCAGAACAAAAATGAAATATGAAAATTAACAAAGGGCAATAACTCAAAAAATAAGAAGAGCAGAGCAGCAGTTTCTGTGCACTGCACTTCTTATCAATAAGATCTATCATCCTATGAAGTTTCTTGTCCATAGCTTTTATAATTTATGAGAAATGGCCTGGACTAAAAATAAAGTATGAAAATTAATAAAGGAAAATAACTCAAAAATAAGAAATGCAGAGTACCATTTCTTGTACACTGCACTTTTTCTTAATGAAGCCTATCATCCTATAAAGTTTAAAGACCATAGCTTTTATACTTTAGGAGAAATGGCATGGACAAAAATAAAGTATGAAAATTAACAAAGTGCAATAACTCAAAAAATAAGAAATGCAGAGTACCAGTTCTTGTGCACTGTACTTCTTCTTAATGAGATCTATCATCCTATGAAGTTTCATATCTATAGCTTTTATATTTTAGGAAAAATGGCCTGGACAAAAATAAAGTATGAAAATTAACAAAGGGCAATAACTCAAAAAATAAGAAATGCAGAGTACCATTTCTTGTGCACTGCACTTTTTCTTAATGAGATCTATCATCCTATATAGGTTCATGTCCATAGCTTTTACACTTTAAGAGAAATGGCCTGGACAAAAATAAAGTATGAAAATTAACAAAGGGCAATAACTCAAAAAATAAGAAATGCAGAGTACCGGCTCTTGTGCACTGCACTTTTTCTTAATGAGATCTTTCATCCTATGAAGTTTCATGTCCATAGCTTTTATACTTCAGGAGAAATGGCCTGGACAAAAATAAATTATGAAAATTAACAAAGGGCAATAACTCAAAAAATAAGAAATGCAGAGTACCGGCTCTTGTGCACTGCACTTCTTCTTAATGAGATATCTCATTGTATGAAGTTTCATGTACATAGCTTTTATACATTAGGAGAAATGGCCCAGACAAAAATAAAGTATGAAAATTAACAAAGGGCAATAACTAAAAATTAAGAAGTGCAGAGTACCAGTTCTTATGCACTGCACTTATGGTCATTATAAGAAGCATGCATGCAAGTTTGAAGTCAATCCGACTTATAATGACTGGCTTATGCTCCGGACAAGCTTAAGGGGACGCCGCTGCCGGAAATGTGTAATTCATAAAAACTTAAAAATTTGGTGTTTTATGACAATATTTTTTTCTGAAGAAAACCTGTGACAATCTGTTCTATTTTTGGACAACGTCATTACAAAGCAGTAACATTTAAGTTATACTAGTATTAGTATTTAGCTACACTCATATTGAAAGATGAGCCCCTTTAAATAAGATCAGAAAATTTCATAAATTGTGTGTTGCAGTGAGCATCTAGACACCTGCCTGATGATGAAATGAATCAGTATTAGACAATTTTTCCATTCATCAAAATACCCAATGTAAGTAAACATTCACAGTCCACTTAAGTAACAATTGCACAGGATCCCCTAGTGTTTTATATATAAAAAAAAAGCTCAATTACAAAAAAAAAATTGTAACAGGCCAAATAGCTCAGATGGTAAAGCCATGGAATGTTGTTCCAAGGGTCACGGGTTCAAGTCCCTGTCAAACAGTTGAAACTGCACATTTTTCTCATCCTGTGACATTTGGCGCCCAACATGAGGTTGTTACTGCATAAAACTCAAACTTTGATTAATAAGCCTAAGAAATTCGAAAAAATGAATTTCAATATAGCAAGGAAGTATGTCACAGTTCAAAACTGTTCACTGTTTAGGAAAAAGATGTGTAAGCAGTAAAATAGCTCAGCCAGTAAAGCTGAAAAGCCGCAGAACAGTATTCCAAGGGTCCCTGGTTCAAATCCAAGTCTGTCAGTGCACATTTTTTTCACCCCATAGATATTCTATAAAATTCTGTTTAGCAGGTGTTAAAAATCTGTCAATATTTAAAAAAGAAACAATAAAGACAATTTAACTTCATGTACAAAATACCGTGCAATTTTAGGAGTATTTTGAACATTTGTCAAATGTATATATGAATGGCAAAAAATTGTATTTCCACTATAATCATCCTTTTAGTAAAATCCTTGATAAAATTTTGACATTAATTTTTTACTTAAAATTTGTATTGTTTTTAAACTTTAAGGTACATACAAGGTAAATTCTGTCCTTTTCTTCCATAATTCTTCTTCGCTTTGATGCCTGAAAATAAAGGTAATATACATATGGATGTTAAAATATGTAATTTTAAAATTTTAGGAAGAACACAATTAAGTATCAGATGCATATTCATTTATATCTCAGTGACTTTTTTTCAAATTTCATAACAACCTGTGGCCTCCTGAAGGGGAAAAGAAGCTCAAAAAATTAAGCAGCCAAGCCTGCCCTTAGCTTTTGGGAAAAATTACAAGGTATTTTTTTCAAAAGAGGAAGAAAAAAAAATGTTAATTCAATTTTGGGAAAAAACTGTATGATTTTAAAGAATCTTTCTTTGGGGAAGCAGCCCTATAAACAGCCCCTGCTATAGAAGGAAAAAAAGCCCTGTATCTTGAAAATATATGATTCCAAGATTCATTGATATTTCTGCTAAGACTTCTATTTGTACTTTATTAAATAATGACATTTTTAGATGATAATTAAAAGGTTCAAACAGACAATTCACAAATGTGTCAACTAAAAAAATTGCATGATATAAAGTCAAAGCATGGTTTGAACATGCAATAAAATTTGAGCAGGTCATTTAGAGCTCATTGCAAAATTCCTGTGTTATTGGGTCAGAAATAAAACAGGTCTAGATTTAGTTTATGGAGAAAATGCCCCTCCATATTGTACAATTGCCAGGTGGTTGTCAATGTTTAAGGAAGGTTACAACTAATGATAAAGGATGATCCCCACCATGGGCAGCCAATTTCTTCTACCTCTGAAAAAGACATCACCAATGTCAAAGCCATAGTTGATGGAGATGAAAGATATACTGTGGAGGAGATAAGTGACATATCAGGCCTAAATGTGTCATATGTTTATAGTCCTGTCCTCTCTCCTTGTGACTTTTGGTTAACTTATATCCATACATCAAATATTGCCTTCACGGTCAACGGCGAGAAAATTGTAGTGTCATCCGAAGGACTCTCTACCAGTGTATAAACAACACACCCAAAGAACAGTTCAAAAATGCTTTTTCGAAATGAATTCTGAGGCTGGAAAAGTCCTGCAGAGGTCAATGGTGAATGTTTTGAAGGACTCTCCTTATCATTTTTCACAGGTATGACTTATTTATAAAAAAGCCCTGGTATCTATCCCTTTTAGAAAGGTCTGTAAATAGTGACTCAATTTTCAAAGTACAACACATGGTAATCAGAAGTTGAGAAAAATTGTTAACACAAAAGTTATATCTATATACAGTGAAACCTGTTATACTTACAGTTCGGTAGATGAACAGTGCAAATAATATATGGAAGACAATGAGAACAATTGCCATTAGAACCATGGACCATTTGTCATAGTATTGTACCTGCTCTTTTATCAGAAAATGACCAAGAGCATTCATTGTAGCATTCTGGGCAGCTTGTAGACCAAGGAATATCAGGGCTGCTATCACATATACATCCTGTAATAAAACCAAAACATACATTCAGTCAGCACATTTTTCTTACCTTGTGAAGATATAACCCTTGTTTTTCAGAGAAATAAGATTGAATATTTCAAATACATTCAAACCTTTAAACAGGTGAAGTAAGAGAGAAGATTTACAGGAAAAAGAAGTAATTTCAATTAAGGGCTATTAAGGAGAATTTTATTTTTTTACTAAGTAGAGGAGATGATATTTAACATTACATGTAGTTTGACTAAAAATCACTTACAAGATAAGTAAGGTATGAGATGGTAGGCAGGCTTTGTTTGACAACCAACTTAAATGCTACAGCAGTGAGAAACAGAGTGATGGTGACAGTGAGTCTATCGGCACTGTTGAAGTCAATCGTGAATGCAGCAAACGTCAAACTGATAATCAACAACTGAAAGCAAACAAAAGTAAAACAATTTGAGATGTAAAAGCAACCTACTTACCAGGTATGTAAGGTATGATATAGTTGGTAAGCTTTGTTTCACAACTAATTTAAAGGCAACTGCAGTCAGGAATAGGGTAATAGTCACATTTATTCTATCAGCATTTGCGTGCTCTATAGTGTATGCAGCAAAAGTTAGACTGATGATCAATAACTGAAATATACGCAAGATCACAACACATATTATTTATTGAATTTAAACAGGCTTGCTATAGAGCCACATAATGCCGGACAAGTAGAGGAATATTTTTGATCAACTTTTGAGAAACATTTCAGATATACAACAGTAATTGAATACTAAGAATAAACAGTTCTTTAAGGGCAAATATACCAAGACAGCAAATAAATACAGTGACAACCGATGTGAATGTAGCTTTAATAACTTCTTTATTTGAATTTAGAACATATACCAATAGGACTGGCACTTTCTTCTACTACATTAATGAGAATTTTTTTTCTTTATGAAATTTATTGAAGCAAAGTTCATTGTGGGTGCAGATGAATTATACATCAGAATTAGTTTGAAACGTTTTTAAGTTGTGTGCCACAATATGAAGTATCAGCAGTTGAGATGACACACCTGCACTCTAAAAATGTTTCTTACTGGCCACTTCATGTCTGGTTTAGTAGTATAACAAACAAGAGCCGGATAGGGGCAACACTCGACATCTTCCAAGAATAAACAAATAAACAGACAGGACAAGGCGCCGACTATATGCTCCCCCGAAATTTTTCGGGGAGCATAAAAAGCTTTAAAACACTCTGGGTGTATTCCATTTATTCCTTCAAATATCTGATTGACCTTTTGACAAAATATTTATCATCAACAAGAGTGTTCCATTTATTCCTTCAAATATCTGATTGACCTTTTGACAAAATATATCATTTGATGATGATATACCGTATGGTAACCTTATAAGTACCTGTATCTACCGAAAGGAGTGGCAAATGTTGTAACTTTAGACGATTGTTTGTCTAGTTGTACAGACCAATATGCATGAGTAAGATGTAACATACTAAAGAATTTAGCTCCAGGAAGCTTTGCTGTTAAGTTCGTCAAGTGTTGATGTGCATAATGAAGTCTATGTATTGCGTCATCAGGCTGTTTTGGGTTTAGGCAAATACGTGATTTTCCGTTTGGTTTTTCTACCACTACAATGAGGTTTACCCAGTCTGTAGGTTCCCTCACTGGCGTTATAATTTCCTCTCTGACCATTGGCTCTAGCTTATGTCTTGATTTGAATGATTCAGTACACGTCTCGCAGGTGTAATTACTGGAATAGCGTCATCAGGAAGGTGTAATTTGCTTTTACCAGGGAGTATGCCTACGCCCCTGAACAAATCACCGTATTCAGACATAACTGATTCTAAAATATGTCATGTACTGAGTACTCATTCTCGGTCAGCAAAATTAAATTCTTTGGAAAATGTCAAATCGTACTTAAATCTGCTTTTAATTACCAGTATGTTGAAATAATCCTGAGTCTCTGAGTCTCTTATGTGTGACAAATACAAATAGCATTAACCAGTGCATTATGCTATAAACAAAATGATCAGTTAATTTCCCATAGATGAGTTGTGTAGCCACAGTCAAGCGCAGGCTAGACCTGAAATTTTTTTAGTGTATATTGTTATGCGGGTCTGTATCTTTTGAACTGGTTGAAGCAAATTGAAACAACTTCCATAATTAGATGATGCACAGAGCAGCACAGGTTTCACCTTCCTCAGATCAAACTCAAGATAATTTTGTTTAAATTTCATAATTTCATATCCGTTCTGCCTCTTTTGTACCTATTGGTACAAAAGAGACTGAACTTTTAAAGAAAGAAACTTTTAAACTTTTTGGCAGAAATATAAAACTTATAATGAGACAATGTGCAGAACACATGTTCCAGAGCTTTCTGATATCAAAATTGTGAGCTTTCAGGGTCGTTGAAGTTAACACTCTAGAAGAAGCATTTGCAGCCCAATTATCCTGAAAATTTGTCAGAAAGGTTGTCCAGATGGTTTCATGATTAAGTTTAAATTTGGGGTCAAAAACTAGGTCACATAGCGCAAATATGAAAAAAAAAAATTGTTAACACTCTAGGGGTTACAATTTTCAGCCTAACTATCCTGAAATTGGTCAGAAAGATTTTACTTCAAGTTCACAATATAGGCCATCAAAGTCCAAATATAAAAAAACAACTTTTTTAACACTCTAGAGGCTACTACTCCATTCAAAATATCCTGGAAATTGATCAGGAAGGTCGTTTAGATGATTTTTAGGTCAAGTTTGAATTTGGGTCAGCTGGGTAAAAAACTAGGTCATAGAGTCCAAATATGGAAGAAACCTTGCAAACACTTAAGAGGTAAAATTTTCAGCCTAACTATCCTGGAAATTGTTCAAATGATTTATAACCCTAGGTCGATACATCTGGGGTAAAAAATTAGGTCAGAAAGCCCAAAAAAAACAAGAGCCCGGTTTGAGCCGGGTGATGCTCCCCGAATAGGTTTTGGACACAGGAAAGTACACCTCATGAAGTTTTAGAGTTATGTCCATGGAAAAAGTTTAAAGTCCAAGATTAGGCAAGGCAGAGTTACTGTTCTTTGCACTGCACTTCTAATCAATGTGATCTATCAACCTACAAAGTTTCTTGATGATATCTCTTATGATTTCCGAGTTATGTCCCGGACAACTTCAAAAAGTAAAAATAAACAAAGGGCAATAACTCCAGAATTAGGCAAGGCAGAGTTATGATTCTTGTGCACTGCACATCTACCCATTGAGATATATCTACCTACAAAGTTTCATGTTGATATCTCTTATAGTTTTACAGCTATGTCCTGGACAAGATTTTTCTAAAAGGGGAGATTATTAAAAAATGAGGCTTAACAGAGTTATGGTTCTTTTGCACTGCACCTCTACTCAATGAGATCTATCTACCTACAATGTTTCATCTTGATATCTCTTATAGTTTTAGAGTTATGTTCCGGACAAAGTTCAAAGTGTTAAAATTAACAAAGGGCAATAACTCCAAAATTAGGACAAAAAGAGTTATTGTTCTTATGCACTGCACATCTACCCATTGAGATCTATTCACCTACAAAGTTTCATGTTGATATCTCTTATAGTTTTACAGCTATGTCCTGGACAAGATTTTTCTAAAAGGGGAGATTATTAAAAAATGAGGCTTAACAGAGTTATGGTTCTTTTGCACTGCACCTCTACTCAATGAGATCTATCTACCTACAATATTTCATCTTGATATCTCTTATAGTTTTAGAGTTATGTTCCGGACAAAGTTCAAAGTGTTAAAATTAACAAAGGGCAATAACTCCAAAATTAGGACAAAAAGAGTTATTGTTCTTATGCACTGCACATCTACCCATTGAGATCTATTCACCTACAAAGTTTCATGTTGATATCTCTTATAGTTTTAGAGTTATGCCCCGGACAAGATTTTTCTATAAGGGGAGATAATTCAAAAATGAGGCTTAACAGAGTTATGGTTCTTTTGCACTGCACCTCTACTCAATGAGATCTATCTACCTACAATGTTTCATCTTGATATCTCTTATAGTTTTAGAGTTATGTTCCGGACAAAGTTCAAAGTGTTAAAATTAACAAAGGGCAATAACTCCAAAATTAGGACAAAAAGAGTTATTGTTCTTATGCACTGCACATCTACCCATTGAGATCTATTCACCTACAAAGTTTCATGTTGATATCTCTTATAGTTTTAGAGTTATGCCCCGGACAAGATTTTTCTATAAGGGGAGATAATTCAAAAACCGGGCAAAATAGAGTTATGGTTCTTTGACACTGCACTCCCCCTCAATGCCCTCTACCAGTGTATGAAGTTTCAACAAATTATCTCCATGGGTTTTCAAGTTATGCTCCGGACAAGACAACGGACGGACAGACGGACGGACAGACGGACAAGGCGCCGACTATATGCTCCCCCGAAATTTTTCGGGGAGCATAAAAAGCTTTAAAACACTCTGGAGGCTAACGTTTTAGTCAAAATATCCTGGAAATTGGTCGGACAGTCTCAGATTATTAAGGTGATTTCTTGGTCAAGTTTAAATATGAGTCACCTTGGGTCAACATATGGTCACACAGAAAATATACTAAAAACCTTGTTAGCATTTGAGAGGCTTCTATTCCAGTCCAAATGATATACCTTGGAAACTGGTCAGAAAGTTGTTTAGGGGATTTCTAGGTAAAGTCTGAAGATGGGTCACATGGGGTCAAAATTAGATCCCACAGCCCAAATATGGAAAAACACTAAAAGGAAACATTTTCAGTTTCACTATCTTGGATATTTTGTCAGAAAGGTTGTTTAGATGATTTTAGCTCAAGTTTGAATATAGGTCATCTGAGGCCAGAAACTAGTTCACACAGCCAAAATCTGGAAAAAAACCTTCTAAACACCCTAGAATCTAGTATTTTGGTCCAAATAGCCTGGAATTTGGTCAGAAAGGAATATTTACATAATATGACATCATCTGTTTTAATGACAGGTCAAATGTGTGCATTTTAATATTTTCATGGGAATCAAGATAATGGCTAAGACAGCAGAGACAAAAAGGAATGGATATTTTTTTATTTTTGGGGGTGGGGGGTTGGGGGAAATACACTTGCCCAGGGATGACCAACTTGCCCAACCAATTTTTAACTTTGCTGTGCAAACAGGCAATCTTTTATTTCTAATACTGAACTGAACAGATGAGCACTAAAACCTACATTTTCTCTCCTCACAAACTTACCATAATGAAGATTATATTCCACACAAAATAGCCCATCTTTCTAGCAACTCTGCATTGTGCATGTACAATTGGGTGCACAGTAGAACTGCAGTATTCAACAGTTGTGAAATCCCTTGATGTTTCTATATGTTTGTATAGACTCCACTCCTGGTCCATGAATGCTTTAGTGTTGATAGAACTTAGTGATGTCTGATCTTCTATAAGGTCAACTTCCTTGTCAGATCTTTCAGTGGATATAGATATTGTCAGATCCTTGAATCCCAAAAATAATGACATTAAAATAATGAATTTAATATTCGGAAATATTTAAATATTCAAAGTCTTATAAGAATATTAAGGGCAAAATTGCAAAAGGATATGAGACAGGTTCTTATGTTCTTGAAATACTGAAAAATATCAAACTTATGATGAAATTGAAAATGATGACAGCTCTTGGAACTCAAGACAAAATATGAAATGGTAAGTAGAATGCATAATAAACAACTGTCAGATCCTAGATTTTAAAATGCTAGATAGAGATATTGTCAGATACAGGAATCCAGAAATGAAAGGTATTGTTAATGCCTAAAATATATATAATCTAACATTTTAAATTTGATGTTGTCAGATCCTGGTATTCACAACAAAAGTTGTTTACACACTGGTCTTGTCCTGATAAAGGCCCCCAAATTTACAATTTTTACCGTTTACACTATTGCTAAGGACCGAAACGATACCGTTTAAATGGTGGTACTGTTAAGTACTATATACACCATGCATTTGAGTCGCCAAATGAAGACTTACTTTCTTTTTTTAATACATGTACAAATAAAGAATGTTCAGGGCTCATTACAATTGAGTCGGCAAACATTTTCTGCATGGTATCCCCATTTTTTACCAAAAATTTATTATGTCACAAGCAATTTTTTGCAGGGTAATGCTGTGTGGAGGGTTGTAAACATCCATTTTCCGTTTTTTAATTTGGAATAAACCACTAGAATTGATAAGATCCAACTTCAAACCAAAATTTTCTTAGATCAATTGTAACTTCTTTGCATAATAACGATTTTTGTTTTATATTTACATAATTTTCTGAAACGCCAAAATATACCTACGAGGTATGTTCAAAAAGTTCGTGGATTTTTGCTGTCATTTTTTACTTGGTTCATAAAAACACCCTTAGTGGATATGAAACGAAAGAGTGTCTTTATTTCTAAAAGTAAGATTTACTTTTATTGTAAACTTTTGTTTCCTTTACGAGTTATGTGCACTTTAATAACCATGGCAACGCAACATCGGCGCACGCCGAAATTTTCATATAATGTTTAAATATAAACAAATGTTGAAACAAACTGAGTGATTGTTTTATGAAGTAAATTACAAGTAATCATCTTATAGTATGTAAATGACATAAATCTGAAATTTGACGTCGATTGGACGTTGTATAGCTGAACAAACAGGTTTTGAGCAGTAGTAGACAGACGGGTTAGTTTGGAAGTATAAAGCCCGTTTAAAAACTAGAAATTTGCTCTTTCGGAAATTTTTACCAATAAATGTGGGATACTCCTTCATAATTTTATTAGGTGATTAAATTAACTAATAACAATGGGTTGGCGAGCAGGTCTCTTAGTTTCAGGTCGCGCAAGCGATTTAAATACGGCAAATACATGCTCACAGACAGAAAGGGTGACGGAGAATTTTTAGCGGCAAATTGTTGGGACGTTTGTAACGTCAATTGCAAAAGATCTACAGAAGTCCAGACAGTATGAAAGGTTTGCGATATGTCCGACATATTTAATTTCTGCATCGGATCTTTGCATTCAATTCTGACAAAACAATTTAATTTAATTAAAATAATATGTTATTTCATTCACCAGGATATATGCGTATTTACAATAAATAATTGTAGTTATTTTTGTATTACGTGTATTTACTCTGGTCCGTTTGATAATTAATGCTATTTAAACCGGTATTCAGTAGATTTACCGCATAAAATGATTGTCAGTTGATAAATGTTTTTTCTTTATCATTGATAATCATATTGTTTAAAGATCGGACGAGGGCGGTTTCAAATTGATACTATAAATCAACAATTGAATTAAACTTAATAACACTGTCCGTTAAGTGTCGAAATTACTCAAAAATCCCGATAAAGAGCGGAAATTATGCGGCACTCGGACCTTTATACGGAGAATGGAGCGAAAAGATGAACCACTTTATATCTCGGGTCATCATCACACACAGAAAAATGGTTTTGGTATATGATCCGCAGATATTGAACACTAAAAAGAAACAATGTCGCTGGTAAAATGTTTCATTTATATTGCGACGTCACTAACGTCATTTTGTTTCGTCAACAGCGTGCGCCGGATTGTGCACCCCTTGTGATTTGTAACTGTCACAGAATTGTTATTTGTAAACATATTGTATTGATTTTTTCACTGTTAAATAAGGACATATTTTCGTATATGTCTCTTGTAAAATCATATACGCAAATTAAAAGATGTGACCAGTAGAGCCGCAGTCCACGAACTTTTTGAACAGCCCTCGTATGAGTCAGAATATTTTTTTCTTTCAAACTTTGGGGACCAAAGTAATCAAAGCAGGGGAAGTTGTTATGTTCAACTGTAAAATAGTGTTTATTGGATAATTCCAGGTATGTGACTTTCTACATTTATTATATAAAAAAAGTATAGTTATGTTATTTTCCTATCTATGTACTGTACACGTAAATATGTATGCTATTTCGTGTTCTTTATTAAGTTCATGTTGTTTTAATATTATATAAATATTATTTTTTGTTTTCATCAATAATTGTATTTCCAATTTTCATTATCAAATACTTTATAACTCAAACTGTACTTACTGTCTATAAGCATTTAGTCATTTTTTAAAGACGTCAGTAATATTCATTCTATTCATACTGATTTTTAATTAAAAAAAGGCATTTGTAAATAACTTATGAAATAAAGAAGAATTCTTATTCAATTAAGTAAAAAATAAATAAAAACATTAATCTAAAAAATTAATAAAAACATTAATCTAAGTAAACAGCTACATTTTTAAAAGTTTTATTACATTTTTGTCAAGTAAATTTTGGTACATATTAATTAATTATTTGGCTTAAGGGAGTAATATTCTTTTGCCTTTACCATAAATTTAAGCTATATTTCCCCATTTTATGAAAAATTTAAAGTTTATTGGATAATTCCAGAATAAAACCAGCTAATTTACAGTAAAACTACTGCCTCAAGCTCACAGTTTCACGCTTTCTCCTCGTCCAGATATTTTACAACACAAACATTTTTCAGCTGCGCATAGCAAGAAATTTATTCGGCATTATAACTGTAATTATAGCATAAAATCGGCTATTTTTCCCTCTTTTGCCCATGCTATAACGGGACCAAAATCATGATTTAACATAATCACGCGCTCTTGTTATAGCCCAGTTTTACCTATGCGCAATACATACAGGGCCCAGTAAACAAACAAAAAAATGAGATTAAATTGGCCTTGTTTGCGAAAGAGTCATGCGCTTTTGTTATATTGAAATTATTGATTCGAAGGCATCAATCGCATAAGTAACAGCGAGCAGCATGAAGTAACTGTGCCGGAGATACGGCGTATAGACATCGCCGCTAATCTTAGTTGTCGCCCTTTCTAAGAAACCGACCTTTGTCAATGTAAACAAACCCTCCGAGTAACTTACAAAACAAGATAACACAAAATGAATATTAGAAAATGTTGTTTTATTGATGTTTATATTGATAAATGCTCTTTATATTTCTTTGAGAGAATAATGTTTAGTGCCTGATTTTTTTTATACATGGTTCATACCAAATTCTCAAATCAAAATTCAAGGACTTTTCAAGGACTTTTCAAGGTAAAATTGTCATTTTCAAGGCATTTTTTTCCCGATTGATCTTATTTAAAATTATACTTTTACAACCATATCTGCGATATACATTTTTATTGCAATTGATCTTATTTAAAATTATACTTTTACAACCATATCTGTGATATAAAACATGTAAATAAAACATGTGTATTTCAATTTAAGGTTCAAATGACTAGAATTGCAAAACAGTGACTATATTTAGAAAATCAGCACAGTCAGTAGAATATATGAACACCAAAACTGTAACATATAGGTGATTGAGTAAATTCACACAACTCTATCTAGTTTTTCCTTTCTTTTTTGGATTTCTCTTCCAATTTCCTCAACTTCCAGTTTCTTTTCTTTGAAGCCCTTTCTTAGAATGTTTGATTCAGTCACAAATCAATGATTACTAGAAGTAGGTGGGGGTGGTATTGTCATGTCATGCACAGTTTCCGTTGTGGATTGGGATGGCACAATGTTATTATTTGAATCAGATCTACTGCAATTTTCAGTTTTGACATTTATAGTTCCTTCCTGTCTGACAAATGCAAGGCCACACTTCGTCAATGACGACTTGATGTCTAGATTTTTTAGGTGCTTTGCACCCCTCACATGCGATGTTAATGCACTCTCTCCCATTTGCGACAAATCGATGGTTTTCATACACATGGTACATTGTGCTTTTCGTGGGTCTTGTATAACTTGTTTTACCCAACTGTATTGTTGAAGCCATTTGAGCTGAAACGTACATTTCTTAGTGTATTTTCCCATTTTTTACTTCGCAATGGAAGCTGACATTTTGTACACAATTTGCGATGACGTCATACACAAGTGCTTGTTAAAATCCGTGCCAAAACCGTAAAGCTGGCTAAACACTACTGAAACAGATCCAAATCGGCGCACTCGATCGGGCTGCCTTCGTTCACATGTCCGATTTGTAGCGGAAAATTTGCCTGACCTTTACAGCGACAGGTTTTATACCCTTTTGGATTTTCAAGGCATTTTACCGAAATTCAAGGAGGTTTACTGAAATTCAAGGACAATTTTAGTGTTTTTTTCAAGGCAACCCTGAATTCAAGGACTTTTCAAGGTTGAAACCAAATTCAAGGACTTTTCAAGGCCCGTGCGAACCATGTTATAAACTTGTGTGCTTGAAAAAAAAATGATTCTGATGTCATTGATCTTTTTTCTACCGTCAATCAGAAATAATTCTAGAAATTTTTTGAGGGTCATGTTTTGTCTTGGGTAGAGTAATTAAATGTGTATTTTTTCTTAAGTTAATAAATCTCCGATGTTAAGCTTTGTTAAATCAATTAAAATTCGAAATTTCGTTCGGTTCTGCAAAGATGTTGGCCCCAGAAAAATAAAACGCATAAGTAAAACATGTAGAATTGGATAAATACCGTCAAGCGCAAGGATTTAATGTATGTGTTTTGTATTAAATCGTCATCATGCATCTATTTTAAAATTTTATGCTATAATAGCGTCAACGCACGTTTTTCAGTGTTATAATGTCTGCAGAGTCCCGAGGAACTGTTGGTGCCCGAGCCCGGTAGGGCGAGGGCTCCAACGGTTCCAAGGGACTCTGCAGACTTTATAACACGAAATAAATGTTAACCCTATATTACAGGCAATGATTAAGAAATTTTGTAAGACAATATGGTCATTTCGATTAAACGGTAAAAAAATATTGTAAACGTTTATGAATGAAAATCGAAACAAATCCGTTTAAACGTGTAATTGGGAGGCCTTAGTCCTGATAGTGCTATTTGTTATAACCCTTGAAATTTGCAACAGACTTACAAAGGCTCACATCAATGTTTCTAGTCCTTTGGGATCTGTGATTCCAGCATGTAAGTGTTGAAGATTGAATAGTGCATAAGTGGTGCTCTAAGGCGAGAGCGATGTTGCACTTTTTCATTAGGAACAGACTCAATCAAACTGGGTCAGAAATTTTCGTAATATATTGTGTTCTTTGGTGAATTTGAGGTATCACCCCTATTCAAGATTTTTATTAATAGTTTTATTGGTAAAGCTGCAGAATGGTATTTTGAAGGTCCCAGATTCCAGTTCCAATCAAGCTGCATGTTTTCACACCATGCAACATAATAAATATAAGAAGGACAGACACAGTGTCAAGTTAAGGCTACCAGAAATATTTTTTGACCAGAGGTTTAACTTTACAACCACCTCACAACCAGCAAGAACTTTGGTAAAAGTAAGATAAAGTGTATAATACCTGTACATCCACAGGAAAATGTTCCAGCTCAAGATTCTCTTTGAAGAATCCTTTGAAGCGCCACAGTTCTATGACTACTGGACATTTATAACCAGGTTCATGAAATCTGATGTCAAATGTCTTACGATTCAGAACAAATGCACCATCTATATTCATTACTATAAGCTTGGGTTCCCATGGAATCAGTTTGTCTAGATCTTCACTATCCTGAAACCCAAGAAAAAAATAAGAATAAAAATATACTTGTATTAATAAATATTTTGGTCTAAAGTGACTTGTATACTTGTTTTATTGTTAAATACAATGTGCATGACTAAGTGATTTTATCAAACACAACAGATCATTAGTTAACAAATGACAAGCTCACTACAATCTACACTCCTGAACATCCATCCCATGATCGTCTTTAAAACTTTCCATGTTGACGTATGATGAATAATAAAACTAAACAAGAGGGCCATGATGGCCCTGAGGTCGCTCACCTATATATAGCCCCCCCCCCCCCGGGCCAATTTTTTACCAAGGGCTTTTATTTGTTTATTTGAACAGACTTGGTAGACACCCGTAAGAAGATGTTTCATGCTAAACATCTAAGTTCTAGCTCATTGGTTTTTTTAAAAGAAGATTTTTTAAGTTTTTACTATACACATATAGTTAAAAACAATGACACCCCTGGGGCAGGGCCAGTGTTGACCCCCGGGCTTTTATTTGAACAAAGTTTGTAGACATGTGCACTCACTAGAAGATGTTTCATTCTTAATATCTAAACTCTAGCTGTTTGGTTTTTTTCAAAGAAGATTTTTAAGTTTTTGCTATACACAAAAAAGGAAAATCAATGACCCCCGGGGCAGGGCCAATTTTGACCCCGGGGCTTTTATTTGAACAAACTTTGTAGACACTGATTAGAAGATGTTTCATGCTTAATATCTAAACTCTAGCTATATGGGTTTTTTCAAAAAAGATTTTTAAGTTTTTGCCATACACATATAAGGAAAATCAATGACCCCCGGGGCGGGGCCAATTTTGACCCCAGGGCTTTTATTTGAACAAATTTGGTAGACACCCATTAGAACATGTTTAATGCTAAATATCTTAACTTTAGCTAATTGGGTTCTTTAAAAGAAGATTTTTTAAGTTTTTACTATATGCATATAGGGAAAATCAATGACCACCTGGGGCGGGGCCAATTTTGACCCCAGGGCTTTTATTTGAACAAACTTGGTAGACACTCACTAGAAGATGTTTCATGCCAAATATCTTAGCTCTAGCTCTTTGGGTTCTTTAAAGAAGATTTTTTAAGTTTTTACTATATGCATATAGGGAAAATCAATGACTCCCTGGGGCGGGGCCAATTTTGACCCCAGGGCTTTTATTTGAACAAACTTGGTAGACACTCACTATAAGATGTTTCATGCCAAATATCTAAGCTCTAGCTCTTAGGGTTGTTTAAAAGAAGATATTTAAAGATTTTTCTTTCGGTTGCCATGGCAATCAGAGTTCTGCATGGAATTAAATTCTTTGAACAATTTTTAAAGGTGACCACCAAAGGAACATTCCTGTGAAGTTTGGATGAAATTGGCTCAGTGGTTTATGACGAGATGTCATTTAAAGCAAAAGTTTACGGACGGAGGGACGTCGGACAGACGGACAACGGACGGACGACAGACGAAAAAGCGATCACAAAAAGCTCACCCTGTCACTTTGTGACAGATGAGCTAAAAAAAATATGCCTGTGTGTAAATCATATTGTTTGTAAGTCAGCATAACTAACTTCATGTTTTGCCCCACCCCCCTCCCATCCAAAAATGTGCATTCAGTACTACCAAATTTATGCTAAAATAACTACATGTGTTTGTTTTGAGGAGTAAGCTTATATTTTCAATAGACTTTTTATATGCATAAATGTTCACAAACCCTAAGAATTTTGAAAAGACAAATGTTCACACATTTGAATAACTGACAACCAGTTTTACAAATGTTTCATAGTTTGAACAAGTCAAGTACCTTGTCTTTACTGCCAAATAAACTGTGTTGAAGTTGAGGCTCCTCCCATTTTGCTTGTACAAATAATTCAGGCTTCAAACTGCTGGTTGATTGTATCAATATCATTGATTTTAAGAAATTACATTTGAGTTCTACAACTACCTATAAATAAAATACAAAAATGACTTTGCCTTTTTTTTATAGGCAAAAAGAAAACAACAAGCAATTTTAATTTACAACAAGTATATGAGTTTTCTTAGATTTCTGTATTAATAAAATTCAAAGGAGGATGACTCCAGTAGGGTGAAGATAAATTGTTTTATTATTTTACAACATTTTTACAGAATATTGAAACATTATTCATCTTAAATATTCATCTTAAATATATGTGCTATTATGTTATATTATGTTAGAAGAATAACATTGCTTTCATCCACCAATGATTGAGCACTTATCAAATTAATTCATGTTAAAAATTGGGTCACAATATTAACAAAGGGCTATGATAGCCATAGATTGATAACCTGAGATATATAGAAAGAAAAGATAACAGTCTTTATTCTTCATTGCTAAAATTAGTAAATAGTTCACATTAAGTTTAGTTTATACAGAATTCATTTTAGTTTGATTGCAGGAGGCTTTAAGCTTATAGACACACTTTCAAATCTGTACTAAGCAATGAGTGTAAAGTTTCTTGTTTGAATGAAGTCTGATGTGTTAACCACTTGGCCACTTTGAAATAGATGAGCTAATAGACAAGAAACATGACAAAGCAATTAAGAAAACAATAGGTTTTCAATATTGATATTTCATGTTCAAGTTAATATGTCTGTGAGTTGGCGAGATTGGAAAGGATGTATAATAATAACGTTATAGACAGTTACGGCAAAAAAAAAATTTATAGACAGTTACGGCAAAAAAAAAATCAGTCACTTGACCTTGAATGTCAAAGTCATTTATCACTCAAGATCAATGTAAGTGGTCTATCCTCAAGGATTGTTGTGTCACAGTATGAGGACAATTTATTCATAAGTAAGTAAGCTATAGCCACTTAGGTACATTTTTAGAGATCTTTTAAGTTAGAAAAGACGTACAATTATGTCAAACTTAAACTGTGAGAGTTAACAATCTTGACACACACACACAGATGCATTGAAATATTGCACTGATATGCCATGTTTATTCAAGTTGATACTAATAATTTCCATATTGTATACTAATAACAAAGTTTTACCAAAAATCTGAAAATTTAAAAGTGAAAATTCAATAATTACACCTTCAAGGTCACTTAAAAGTCAAGGTCAAAGCTAGTTTGATTTTCAGAAAGGTCTTTTCCTAAAGGATATCATTACTGTGTCTTAAGGCAATCCATTTATAAGTAGAGCTGTCATTGATTCAGTGCAAAGCATATCAACGATATATCCATATCAAGTAACTAAAATCAACGATACACCGATATATCGATAATATCCTATACTCACTTGTCTGTCATTCATTTTCATACCTGTTTCAATGATTTCAGTCAAAAACATGTTCTGTACAGTGTCTTGTCCACTGCATGATTTTTTCTAGACAATATTATTTGTCACCATTGCTATGAAATAATTCCACTATATAACAAAAGCATCACATTTGATATAAATAATTGTTTCTGCATATATTTTGGGTGAATTGTATAATTTCTAGACATTTAATTTATAAGTCAAAAGTATCGATTTTTTAAAATGTGTATCGATTATTGATCGACAAAAAAATATCAACGATACATCGATATTGTCGATATCGATGACAGCTCTATTTATAAGAAACAAATTTACTAATCAGTTACAGCAAATCAAAGCACAGAAGGCGCTGAATTTGTTTGGGTCTCAGAATATCAGAAAGTTGAAGGTTGTGAGATTATAAAATTTGTTTTTGTATAGTGCCAGCAATTCTTTCCAGCGTGCAAATTGGCTATAAGACTAATTGCAACACTGATATTCAATCCAATGTTTATTTGACTTAAACAATTTGAAAAAAAAAAAATGAGTTGCCTTAACTGGAATTTGAACTCCAGACCTCTCGCTTCCTAAGCGAGCGCTAACCCCTCGGCCAAGGTGAATTTATGTGTTTACGGTCTCAAGAAAACCATATTATTCTAAATTAGGGTTTGTAACGACGCTAACTGTTGTTTAACACTTGTGTAAATAATCATGGCGCTTACTATAAGCATGTATATCTATAAAGAATAAAACAATATTAGAAATATTCGACCATTCGAAGATTATTTTGCTTGAAAATTAATGCGTCTGTCATGTGACCATATTTACACAGTGATCTCCCCTGAATTTTTCGGCCTTAGTGTTACATATAAAGGGAAGTAACCGCTTCAAAAAAGCGGACTACTTTTGGCATTTGCAATTAACAGAATAAGAGTCTGAAATTTCGCTACCATTATTTGTTTGGTCTGACGACCCAAACAAATAAAAACTAGAAATGTGTCCATAGGACACAGGTGCCCCCACACTCCTCTGTTATGTCAATCTTTTGACTCTAGGTCAAATATTTTTTGGACTACATGTGCCACAAGTTGAAACTAAAAAACTTTTACTAATTAAAGGGAAAGAGTTTACAAATACTTAATAAATCCACAAGCAAACCCCAAGGTGCATAAGTACACATGCTGACCAACATTCTTGTAAACTTTCAGGCCTACAAGATAAATACTTTTTGAGCTATGCATGAACTATTTGAAAATTGCAAAATTTATACTACTGTAAGTCAAGGGCAATAACTCTAACAAACTGAAAAAAATCCACATGCAAAGTCCCAGGTGCATAGCTTCACAGTGATGTTGATCATTATTCCTGTAAAGTTGGTTGATTCTAACTCAAGCACTCAAGAAACAAACAACACAACATAATGAAATGGTTTCTAATAAGTCAAGTGCAATAACTCTACAAAAACTGGATAAATTCTTAAGCGAAACACCAGGTGCACAACTACATATACTGAGCAACATTCCTGTAAGGTTTCATGACTCTATGTCAAATCCTTTTTGAGTTACATGAGACACAAGTTGAAAATTGCAAAATTTACTAAGTCAAGGGCAATAACTCTAAAAATACTAAATAAATCCACAAGAAAATACTCAGGTGCACAACTACACATGCTGGTCAACATTCCTGTAAAGTTTCATGGCTCTATGTCAAATACTTTTTGAGTTATGTGCGACACAAAAAAGAACTGACGAACAGACAGAAGAATTAAGCTTAACAGTATTTAAAAAATCAACATCCGCTAAAATTGCACATCAACATGAAAAATATTTTGCATTCTGTTTTATTTGTGATAATGACTTGAAATATATTTTCAAATAAAGAATTGAATTGGAAATTATTTTCTGCAAGAAATTTCACTCAAGTAATTCTATAAATGTTAAAATTATATAGTTGTAACGTTGTAACCTAAAGTGACATCCACTTCAAAATGATGGCGCCCATATTGACATCATGTAGTATTCCTCTCACAATAAGCTTGATATGTTCTCAGTAAAATTAAACATTTGTTACTGATTAATATCTAAATGTTATCACTAAGATGAACAAGAGCCACCGCCGGGCGGGGGCAACGCTCAACTTTTTACTTTTTCTAAACGCAAACAATAAGAAAGGTTTGGACATATCTTAACGTTTCTTTTTTATAAATTTAGTTGGTCTGTCTTGTCACATTATTTTTGTTTATCTATTTAAAAAATTTTTGTATATATATATATATGAATAGAACCACGCAATTCTATAAATAGAAACACACAATTTCTAAAAATAGAAACATTACGCAATTTCTAAAAATAGAAACATTACTTATTACTTAATTTTACAAAAATAGAAATGCAATTTCTAAAAATAGAAACATTACGCAATTTCTAAAAATAGAAATTCTAAAAATAGAAACATTACGCAATTTCTAAAAATAGAAACATTACACAATTTCTAAAAATAGAAATGCAATTTCTAAAAATAGAAATTCTAAAAATAGAAACATTACACAACTTCTAAAAATAGAAACATTACGCAATTTCTAAAAATAGAAACATTACGCAATTACTAAAAATAGAAACATTACGCAATTTCTAAAAATAGAAACATTACGCAATTTCTAAAAATAGAAACATTACGCAATTTCCATAAATAGAAACATTACGCAATTTCCAGAAATAGAAACATGCAATTTCCATAAATAGAAACATGCAATTTTTAAAAATAGAAACATTACGCAATTTCTAAAAATAGAAACATTACACAATTACTTAAAATAGAAACATTACGCAATTTCTTAAAATAGAAACATTACGCAATTTCTAAAAATAGAAACATTACACAATTTCTAAAAATAGAAAGGCAATTTCTAAAAATAGAAACATTAGGCAATTTCTAAAAATAGAAACATTAGGCAATTTCTAAAAATGGAAACATTAGGCAATTTCTATAAATAGAAACATTACGCAATTTCCATAAATAGAAACATTACGCAATTTCCATAAATAGAAACATTACGCAATTTCCATAAATAGAAACATTACGCAATTCTATAAATAGAAACATTACGCAATTCTATAAATAGAAAAACTGTTGTTGTTGTTGTTGTTGATGTGATGATGATGATGATGATGATGATGATATATATGTATATATATATACACACACACACCAATAAATATATAATTATGGTCATTTAATGCACAAATCTGAGAAAATTCAGTAATTTAACCTTCAAGGTCAAGGTCATTAAAGAGCCCAAGCAAATTTGGGTTTGATAAACAACAAGGTCTGGTCCTTAAGAATGTTCTGTTATAATATGAAGTTGATCCCTTCAATAATAGCAAAGTTACAGTCAGTTACCGCCAAAACAATGAAAATTTCAATAATTTGACCTTCAAAGACAATGTCATTAATGAGTGAAGGTCAAGGTCTTTCGGTATATTTTTTAACAGTTATCTTTGAAGATTATTATGTTCAAGTTTCAAGACAATCCATTCAAAATAACAAAGTTACAGCCAATAATAGCCAAAAAAATGAATATTTCAATAATTTGACCTTCAAAGTCAAGGTCATTTATTAGAGAATGTCAAGGTCTGTCTAGTTATTTTTAAGGGATATCCCTGAAGATAATTATGTTCAAGTTTGAAGATAATCCATTCAAAATAACAAAGTTACAGCCAATAATAGCCAAAAAAATGAAAATTTCAATAATTTGACCTTCAAAGTCAAGGTCATTTATGAGTGAAAGTCAAAGTCTGGCTGGTTATTTTTAAGGGATATCCTTGAAAATTATTATGTTCAAGTTTGAAGACAATCCATTCAAAAATAACAAAGTTACAGCCAATAACAGCATGAACAAGCAAAAATTGGACTTTTAACCTTGAAGGTCAAGGTCATTTATGGATGAAGGTCAAGGTTAGTGTGGTCTACTGGAAGGTCTTGTCCCAAGAGTTGTTGTGGCCAAGTATGAAGACAATACACCAAGAAATAAAAAAGTTATGATCCAGGTACAAGTTTGCGGACGGCAACGGCATCGGCAACGCCGAACCGACTATAACAATACCTCTACTTTTTAAAAAAAAAAAAAAAATAGAAACATTACGCAATTTCCATAAAAAGAAACATTACGCAATTCTATAAATAGAAACATTACGCAATTCTATAAATAGAAAAACTGTTGTTGTTGTTGTTGATGATGATGATGATGATGATGATGATGATGATAGATATGTATATGTATATATATATATATATATATATACACACACACACACACAAACCAATAAATATATAATTATGGTCATTTAATGCACAAATCTGAGAAAATTCAGTAATTTAACCTTCAAGGTCAAGGTCATTAAAGAGCCCAAGCAAATTTGGGTTTGATAAACAACAAGGTCTGGTCCTTAAGAATGTTCTGTTATAATATGAAGTTGATCCCTTCAATAATAGCAAAGTTACAGTCAGTTACCGCCAAAACAATGAAAATTTCAATAATTTGACCTTCAAAGACAATGTCATTAATGAGTGAAGGTCAAGGTCTTTCGGTATATTTTTTAACAGTTATCTTTGAAGATTATTATGTTCAAGTTTCAAGACAATCCATTCAAAAATAACAAAGTTACAGCCAATAATAGCCAAAAAAATGAATATTTCAATAATTTGACCTTCAAAGTCAAGGTCATTTATTAGAGAATGTCAAGGTCTGTCTAGTTATTTTTAAGGGATATCCCTGAAGATAATTATGTCAAGTTTGAAGATAATCCATTCAAAAATAACAAAGTTACAGCCAATAATAGCCAAAAAAATGAAAATTTCAATAATTTGACCTTCAAAGTCAAGGTCATTTATGAGTGAAAGTCAAAGTCTGGCTGGTTATTTTTAAGGGATATCCTTGAAAAATATTATGTTCAAGTTTGAAGACAATCCATTCAAAAATAACAAAGTTACAGCCAATAACAGCATGAACAAGCAAAAATTGGGCTTTTAACCTTGAAGGTCAAGGTCATTTATGGATGAAGGTCAAGGTTAGTGTGGTCTACTGGAAGGTCTTGTCCCAAGAGTTGTTGTGGCCAAGTATGAAGACAATACACCAAGAAATAAAAAAGTTATGATCCAGGTACAAGTTTGCGGACAGCAACGGCATCGGCAACGCCGACCCGACTATAACAATACCTCTACTTTAAAAAAAAAAAAAAAATAGAAACATTACGCAATTTCCATAAATAGAAACATTACGCAATTCTATAAATAGAAACATTACGCAATTCTATAAATAGAAAAACTGTTGTTGTTGTTGTTGATGATGATGATGATGATGATGATGATGATGATGATGATAGATATGGATATATATATATATATACACACACACACACCAATAAATATATAATTATGGTCATTTAATGCACAAATCTGAGAAAATTCAGTAATTTAACCTTCAAGGTCAAGGTCATTAAAGAGCCCAAGCAAATTTGGGTTTGATAAACAACAAGGTCTGGTCCTTAAGAATGTTCTGTTATAATATGAAGTTGATCCCTTCAATAATAGCAAAGTTACAGTCAGTTACCGCCAAAACAATGAAAATTTCAATAATTTGACCTTCAAAGACAATGTCATTAATGAGTGAAGGTCAAGGTCTTTCGGTATATTTTTTAACAGTTATCTTTGAAGATTATTATGTTCAAGTTTCAAGACAATCCATTCAAAAATAACAAAGTTACAGCCAATAATAGCCAAAAAAATGAATATTTCAATAATTTGACCTTCAAAGTCAAGGTCATTTATGAGTGAAAGTCAAAGTCTGGCTGGTTATTTTTAAGGGATATCCTTGAGGATTATTATGTTCAAGTTTGAAGACAATCCATTCAAAAATAACAAAGTTTCAGCCATAACAGCATGAACAAGCAAAAATTGGACTTTTAACCTTGAAGGTCAAGGTCATTTATGAATGAAGGTCAAGGTTAGTGTGGTCTACTGGAAGGTCTTGTCCCAAGGGTTGTTGTGGCCAAGTATGAAGACAATACACCAAGAAATAAAAAAGTTATGATCCAGGTACAAGTTTGCGGACGGCATCGGCAACGGCAACGCCGACCCGACTATAACAATACCTCTACTTTAAAAAAAAAAAAAAAAAAAAGTCTCAATTATACAATTATGAAAGAATTTCACACCTATTATTCGAAGCCAGACTAATTATTATTTGAAGCCAGACTAATTAGCGCAGATCCATTCGCTGACCGGTCGACTTGTGAAAAAATATCAACAGTCATGCGTGTATTTAGACAATCATGATAATTACTCTTTGTGTGTTCTTTAATCAACTTAAATTACCGAAAATGAAAAGCTTAGTGCACTGTGTCCAATTTTGTTACTGTTGAGGATGACAGCAATAATTTTCATACATACAGTATATGTGAATTTGTCAAAACATCAAAAACATTTTTTTTCATTAATTGTAACGCTACAATTGAAAATACCAGAGTTTAGCTGTAAATACCGTAGTGACAACACAGCCATTTTTAAGGCTTTGCGCGAAACGAAACAATACATAATTAATAAATAATACATGGCCTAGAGGGCAATATGCAAGTTTACGAACTGATTGGTCAGACTGAGAAAGGTATATGCCCGAAAGGCCATGTTTTATTTGTTATATTATACCGAATCAAAATCCTTTCATCCCTTTTGTTGCTGACATTTTTACTATAATTTGCTTTCAAATAATAATTTATGTGTTCAGTGTGTGAAATATCTCAAACCTTAGCCGGGTTTATTATTATTTTCAAGCGATACAGGAAACAAATCATGCTCTTCTTTTGTTATTCAATTTTTGTCAAGCAAAAATAACTCCCGAACTTTAACATTTAATATGACGTCATCCAGTCCATATATGAATTATGGACCGCCCCCGGTCTGTATGCGGTTTATGGACCGGATGACGTCATATTTAATATAGAAGGGCGTATGCAAATGAGGTATAATATTGTAGAATAATATGCAAGTCTTTATGTCTTCGATGCCAATAAAATATTTTTTACGCATCTTATCTTTAATATTTATTTTTCTCAGTTGATTGCAGGAAGTAAGTGTGTTGTAAATGGTAGTTTTGCTATGATTGGTCAAAGTGGAGTAGTTTTCGTCTATCATAAAATTCCGATTTCGATTATTCAAACCCATCGATTAATTGAAGTAAATATACAGTCCAAGGCACTTTGAATAAACGGGGTTGGACTGTATCTCTACCAGTTCCTGAGATGAGACGAGACAGGACGGGACAAAGTGATTCCTATATAGCCCCCCCCCACCCCAATAACTATGTTTGGTGCAGGACAAAGTAAGTTTAGAGTACCACATGGTGATAATATATGAACAACAGACAAACTGCAATCACAAAAACTTACACGAAAGCACTTTGTGCCGTGTGCTCAGATGAGCTAAAAAATGAAGTAGCATATATGTACAACATTTAGATTTTTCTTGATTAATGTATTGTTATACTGCGGAAGTAAAACTACAGGTAGCTCTTGTAGATTAGTATCACAATTATAAGTTATAACTAGCCTTATCAGATCTTTTAGCATCAGGTATAATGAAATCTGTATCATCTGGAAGTGTTGTTTTGTTGGTAGACCTAGATAAAACATCCATTGTTTGCATGACGCAATGCATCACCTCAGTGTTCCTGTCTACAGACTGCACAAGTCGACCAAACAGAACTAAAATATAATATCAGTATGTAATATGTCACATTTTATTGTGGGTAATTGCTTCTATTTTGAATAAAACTGGTTTTTTTTCTTCTACATAATATATATATCTAGAGAAATTGAATGAAAATGCACAAAAATTTGGATTTTTTTAAGAAATGCAGAGAACAGTTTTGTATATTCCTTATTCATGATAATACCAAATTTACTTTGTAAATGATATCTTTTTAATCATTTCACATTGAGAGCAATATATATCTTATATTTTATCAACTTGTTTCCCTGAACCATCTTATACTGACTGCTGATATATTTTATTAAAATCCACAATGCTTGTCTCCAAAGTGGGAGAACTTGCATCAGGAATGGGTTCATTATAGTTAATTTAAGTAACATGAATTCATATTTAAGGTAAATAGACACTAAACTTTTCTCTCTTTAAAGTAAATTAGAAGTTTATTTTAATGATATATGTGTCAACCTGACCCAGCTGGTATGTTTCTTAGATTTTCATTCTCTGGTACATAAAATTATCTAAAATCTTACCAGTTAACGTACGGTTATCTTCACTTCTACTGGTATCTTTATCTTGCCTACCATCAGACTTAGATCTCTTTGTATCTAATAGATTCTCTTCATTTGGGAAAAAACCAATTGTGTTATTTTTTTTGTTCTTTGGTGAACTCCACATGTTTATGTCTTTCAACTTTTTTTGTTCTGTTGCTGCAAGGTTGAATTTCTCTAATTTTACTGTACTTTAAAAAAAGAGCATAAAACACTACTATTATTAATGCAGGGTTTGGGAAGATGATCTTATGACTCTAGGGATTGTGAATTTGAATATGTAATAGTAAATTATTATACCTTTATTATTTCCAAGTATAAAACAAGCAATTATCAAAATATTGCAAGCAATACAAAAGTCCCCTACTGGTTAGAAATAAAAAGTATGTCAGCAACATTCTGAAGGTCATGGCCACTCAATTATGCCATTGTGGAAGACATGAATGAACTTTTGAGTTCTTTGTCTGTATCATGGTAATATGTTAAGTATCCCTGCCTAGTAAGAAAATTATGTTTATACAACAGATAATCAAAAGATCAAATTTTCTCAGGATGAATATATATAACAAATGTTTCAACTTTTCTCTATTTGAAGTAAATCTGTTTGGAACCTTCCTGGCTGTAACCAGAAAATAACATTTTTAAAAGCAAAATACTTAAACTAAAGAGGAGATAACTCTTGAAATAAAATTGCTATACTTATGAACCTTCTCTATTTTAGATACCATTTATAGTAACAAAGAAGACAACTTAAAAAATATATAACAATTTTCAAATAAATTCCAAGTTCAAAATGAAAAAAATATGGAAACCCCAAAGCCCTAGACTTATAAATCTCACATAAAATTATGATGTAGGTGTTGATAATGAACATGTATTTGAAATTTGAAGAAATATGAAAAGTTATCGAATAAATAAAGAAAATTTGAAGTTTAAGGGGGAGATGACATTCTGGAAATATGGATGCTAGATTTACAAGAATTTGTAACAGAGTTTCCAACGTCCCCCACCTCAGGGAAGTTTTATATGAAGCATAAAATTGTGCTATTTCAAAAGACTGAGGTATTGATTTACCTGGGACTTTCAGTGCAAAATGCTACAATAAATTTATTAAAGAAATAAAATGAAACACGGAATTTAAAAATCTATCATGTTTGACTTTGACCGCTAAGTGTGACCTTGACCTTGGAGGTAGGGGTGTAAGTGTTTTGCATGACATATCGTCTTATTATTGTTACTATTTGTGAACTTTAAATCCCTTGAACTATGAAGAAGTTGTAGATGAGACACAAAATATACCATATAACAGATGATGTTAATCTTTGACCTCTAAGTGTGACCTTGGAGGTAGGAACCCATGTTTTGTGCCTGATATATTGTCTTATTATTGTAGTTATTTGTGCAAAGTATTTTTAAAATCCTTTGATCTATGAAGAAGTTATGGACTAGACACAAAATATACCCTATAACAGACTATGTAGTCTTTGACCTCTAAGTGTGACCTTGACCTTGGAGGTAGGGACACAGGTGTTGAGCATGACATATCATCTTATTATTGTGACTTTTTGTGCCAAATACTTTCAAATTTCTTGATCTATGAAGAAGTTATGGACCAGACACAATAAACATATGAGCCGCGTCATGACAAAACCAACATAGTGGGTTTGCGACCAGCATGGATCCAGACCAGTCTGCGCATCCGCGCATTCTGATCAGGATCCATGCTGTTCGCTTATCAACTCTATTACAATTAAAGAAACTGATAGCGAACAGCATGGATCCTGACCAGACTGCGCGGAGGCGCAGGCTGGTCTGGATCCATGCGGGTCGCAAACCCACTATGTTGGTTTTGTCGTGACACGGCTCATATATATAACAGACTCTGTTAACCTTTGAACTCTAAGTGAGATCTTGACCTTGGAGGTAGGGGTGCAGGTGTTGTACTTGACATATCATTGAGTCATTGTGCGACTATTTGTGCCAAGTTATATCCCTTGAACTATGAAGAAGTTCTAGATCCGACGCAAAATATACCCTTTAAAAGACTATGTTAATTTTTGACCTCTAAGAGAGACCTTGACCTTGGAGGTAGGAATGCAGATGTTGTGCATGACACATCGTCTTATTTTTGTGACATTTTGTGCCAAGTATTTTCAAAAGCCCTTGATCTATGAAGAAGTTATGGACCAGACACAAAATAAACATAATTATAACAGACTCTGTTAACCTTTGACCTCTAAGTGTGACCTTGACCTTGGAGGTAATGGTGCAGGTGTTGTACTTGACATATCGTCTTATTATTGTGACTATTGTGCCAAGTTATTTCAAAATCCCTTGAACTATGAAGAAGTTCTAGATCGGACACAAAATAAACCCTTTAATAGACTATGTTAATTTTTGACCTCTAAGAAAGACCTTGACCTTGGAGGTAGGAATGCAGATGTTTCGCATGACACATCGTCTTATGATTGTGACTATTTGTTCCAAGTATTTTCAAAATCCTTTGATCTATGAAAAAGTTATGGACCGGACACAAAATATACCTTACAACAGACTATGTAAATCTTTGACCTCCAAGTGTAACCTTGACCCTTGAGGTAGGTGACCGGTTGTTGCCCATGACACATTGTCTCATTATTGTGAACAATTGTGGCAAGTATTTACAAATCCCTTCTAAGATAAGAAAGTTATGGACTGGACACGACATATACCCTCAAATAGACAATGGTGACCTTGAATGAGCAAGTGCGACCTTGACCCTGGAGGTAGGGGTCTCGCTGTTGCCCATGACACATCATATTATTATAACAAACATTTGTGCCAAGTTATTTCAAATTCCTTTGATAAATGACAAAGTTATGGACCAGACACGAAAGTGTGACGGACAGACGGACGGAAGTTCTAACAGGAGAGTAATAATGTGGCTTCTCTATTGTTCTTTTTAGCCACACAAAAGAAAATAGCCATATAAAAGCATTAAGGAATGAATGACAGCAAAGAGAAAGAACAGTTACCTCTTGTCCCTCTAGCCACATAATTACTGTCCTGTGAGTGCAGACAGACAGACGGATGGACAGATGGACGGACCATGCCTATTTCTATATCCCCCTTTTTTCTTCGAAAAGGCGGGGGACAATAAACCTTGTCATATTATTTAATTTTAATATTATGATGTTTGTAATAATCCTTTGAGAAATAGAGAAGTTATATTAAACTAGAAATGTGTCCATAGGACACGGGTGCCCCCAAAGCGCCACTGTTCTGTCAATCTTATGACTCTAGGTCAAATATTTTTTGAAAACTAAAAATCTTTTACTAAGTAAAGGGCAAGAACTTTACAAATACTGAATAAATCCACAAGCAAACCCCAAGATGCATAAGTACACATGCTTACCAACATTCTTGTAAACTTTCAGGCCTACAAGTGAAATACTTTTTGAGCTATGCATGAACAAGTTGAAAATTGCAAATTTATACTACTGTAAGTCAAGGGCAATAACTCTAACAAAACCGAAATAAATCCACATGCAAAGTCCCAGGTGTATAGCTTCACAGTGATGTGAAACATTTTTCCTGTAATTTAGTGATGTTGATCATTATTCCTGTAAAGTTGGTTGATTCTAACTCAAGCACACAAGGAACAAATAACAACATAATAACATTACTAAGTCAAGGGAAATAACTCTAAATATACTGGATAAATCCACAAGCCAAACCCCAGGTGCAAAACTAAATATGCTGAGCAACCTTCACGTAAGGTTAATGACTCTATGTCAAATCCTTTTTAAGTTACATGGGACACAAGTTGAAAATTGCAAAAATTTTCTAAGTCAAGGGCAATAACTCTAAAAATACTGGATAAATCCAGACAAAAATACCCAGGTGCACAACTACACATGTTGATCAATATTCCTGTTAAGTTTCATGACTCTATGTCAAATCCTTTTTGAGTTACATGAGACACAAGTTGAAAATTGCAAAATTTTACTAAGTGAAAGGAAATAACTCTACAAATACTGTATAAATCCATACGAAAATACCCAGGTGCACAACTACACATGCTGATCAACATTCCTGTGAAGTTTTATGACTCCTAAGGTCAAATACTTTTTGAGTTACATGCGACACAAGTTGAAAATTGCAAAATTTTACTAAGTCAAGGGCAATAACTCTAAAAATACTAAAAATATCCAGACGGAAGGACGAACGGATGGAAGTATCGACGGACGAACAAGGGTAAATCTAAATGCCCGCCACTAAAGTGGGGGCACAAAAATAAAGTTTCCTTTTAAAAGAAAAGGCTTGCCCAGCTGTGCCATCATCCAATCCCTTTAAAAATGTTTTTTTTTTTTTTGAAAAACTTCCTAAATCAACTCTTTATGATAAAGAAATAATTACATTGTATATAAAAAATAATGACTTGACCTTATATACCAGTAAAAAAACAAGGTACCTATGTTTTAACAGGTATAGAGGGTCAATTTATTATCACTATTTTTATTAATTATTTGTATATCATAAAGGGTTTATTTAGGATTTTGTTTGCAAAAAAAGAGTTTCAAGACTTGACGAGCACCTTTGCCCATTTGTGCCACCAGTGGCATGCAAATTTGGACAAAAGAAGGACCAGAAGTTCACTGATTATAACTAAACCGGAACATGCTGATGATAACAGTAACAACTTTTTTTTGTAAAAAACGAATATTTTTTTGTCAAAAAAGACTTGAAATCTATTCTCTATTGTATAAAACTAATAAAGAAAATAATCAATCGTAAAAATAAATAACTTTGGCTCTCCCACGTGGAGGAAATAAAAGTATCTATCTATCATACTGAAAGGAAACAAGTGGGTACATTTCACTTTTCACTTTTTTTCGCAGAAAGAGTCATTCATTTTGGCAGTTGCTAATTTCATTTAAATAGCAGCTTTATAGACAAGTAAATGCACTAAAAGGTACCAATTAATATGCATGTATCAACTATGTTACACCTATTACAGGGACGTAGCTAGCGTTACTCACCTACGCATGTGCGTAACATTGATCCAGGAAACCGAAAATTCAAATATACTAGAAACAGTGAGAAAACTAAAGGGTATTGGCGAGGGTGGTGTTGGAGGGTTTAGAGGCATGATTCCAAAATTTGTTACCTCTAATTATATTATTGATTCCAATATAAATATAGATCTTCGAAGTATTTAGGCAATAAGTTCCAAAAATTAAATATGAAGAGTATTAATCCATAAAGAACTATATGAAGCATAGGACCACCTTGATCATGGTAATATACTTCGCCCTACATCCAGAACAAGTTGATTTCTGTATGTCAAAACAATTGTGGAGACCTGCAACGCCACTCCATTTGTTGGCTTCATCGCCAACTAGGCCACGGATGCGGCGCCCATGGAGCAAGCAGCTTTTGTTCCTAGGAACAGATCAACTTTATATTGAGTTTCATTTTTCATTTATGTGTTTGTTTGCTTTTGTATATCTCTTCACGTTAAAACACATTTTAAATACCTAAAGTAATTTTGTGTTGAACATTGTCAACGTCTTTATAAACATATCCATACAAAAATAACATAAAAAAATGACATAATATTATCATAGATAAATCACAGGACGTCGCTTGTTATAACCACGTTTTTTTCTGTCAAGAATAAGGGCACATTATGCCCCAGAAATAAATAAATTATTTCTTCTTTAAAAAGTAGAAACATCATCGAGATCGAGTTTTAAAACATTTAAATAATGGTTTCAGAGCATGTTAAATGCTTCTAACATGAAGAAAGTAGCGCTTAATGTGAAATTATTTGTCATAAAAAGAGAAGCAAAATTTAAACAAGAGCACCGCAAGGCAGAGCATTATATGCCCGAAAGTGTTTTTTTTTAGTAAGGATGAAGCATTTGTAAGACATGGGAATTAGTTGTTCATCCTATAAAATTTTACAGCTGAAGGTTGATTAATATTTAAGTTACAAATGACCTTAACCTTTGACCTTGTGACCCAAAATCAATAGGGGTCTTCTCTCCAATATGCACAATCATACTATGAAGTTTGAATAATGTGGGCCAAATGGTTCAACTTAAGTTATGCTCTAGCAACTATTTTCAGTATTAAGGTAAAAGTGACTTTGACCTTGTGACCCCAAAATCAATAGGGGTCTTCTACCCAATATGGACAATCTACCTATGAAGTTTGAATATAGTGGGCAAAATGGAACTTAAGTTATGCTCCCGAAACTGTTTTTGGTTTTAAGGTAATTGTGACCTTGACCTTTGACCTAGTGGCCCCAAAATCAATAGGGGTCTTTTGCCCAATATGGACAATCATCCTATAAAGTTTGAATATTGTGGGCAGAATGGATCTTAAGTTATGCTTCGGAAACTGTTTTTTTTTTTTAAGGTAATAGTGACCTTGACCTTTGACCTTGTGACCCGAATATCAATAGGGGTCTCCTACCATATATGGACAATCATTCTATGAAGTTTGAATATTGTGGGTCAAATAGAACTTAAGTTATGCTCCAGAAACTGTTTTCAATATTAAGGTAGCAAATGTAGCAAAAAAAAATCAGTTTTTTGCTATGTGCCTAATAAGTAAATGTTAGCCATGTACGGCCGTTTTCATCAAAGCACCAAGTAACAAAGATTATATCAGATGTTTAAATGCTACGGGAACATTGAGCAAACAAAAGTACATGTCATTTAAGATAATAATCATCGCTACGTTGTTACTGATAACATTTTTAGATTTTAGTTAGTAATAATATTTAAATTGAGAATAAAATCTAACAAGAGCACCGCTAGGCGGAGCATTATATACCGAAAGTGTTCTTTTTTTAAGTGAGGATGAAGCATTTGTAAGACATTACATAAATTAAATGAAGTATTACCTCATTCTTATAGCAAGCTTTCTATAAACTTTAAATATTGTGGGCCAAATGGAACTTAAGTTATGCTCTGGAAACTGTTTTAAGTTTTGAGGTAATAGCAACCTTGAACATTGACCTTGTGACCCCAAAATTAATAGGGGTGTTCTACCCAATATGGACAATCATCCTATGAAGTTTAAACACTATGGGCCAAATAGAAATTTAGCTATGTTCTGGAAACTGTTTTCAGTTTTAAAGTAATAATGACCTATGACCTTGTGACCCAAAAATCAATAGGGGTCTTCTAGCCAATATGGACAATCATCCTATGAAGTTTGAATATTGTAGGCAGTTCTGCTCTGGAAACTGTTTTCAGTTTTAAAGTAATAGTGACCTTGACCTTTGACCTTGTGACCCCAAAATCAATAGGAGTCTTCTACCCAATATGGACAATCATCCCATGAAGTTTGAATATTGTGGGCCACATGGAACAAATGCTCCGGAAACTGTTTTCAGTTTTAAAGTAGTAGTGACCTTTACCTTTGACCTTGTGACCCCAAAATCTATAGGGGTCTTCTACCCAATATGGACAATCATCCCATGAAGTTTGAATATTGTGGGCCAAATAGACCTTTAGTTATGCTCCGGAAACCATTTTCAGTATTTAGCTAAAAGTGACCCTGACCTTTGACCTTGTGACCCCAAAATCAATAGGGGTCTTCTACTCAATATGGACAATCATCCTATGAAGTTTGAACATTGTGGGCCAAATGGAACTTAAGTTATGCTCCAGAAACCAAAATGCTAACAGACGGAACTGTTTTCAGTTTTAGGGTAATAGTGACCTTGACCTTTGACCCCAAAATCTATAGGGGTCTTCCACCCAATATGGACAATCATCCTATGAAGTTTAAACATTGTGGGCAAAATGGAACTTAAGTTATGCTCCGGAAACAAATTGCTAACGGACGGACAGACGTTGGGCCGAAATGGAATAAGGGGCCATTTCTTTTGTTATTTTCTATTGTTTAAGAGAGGGCCAATGGCCCCTTACTCTATTGTTACGGAATGAACTCTATTGTTCTCTTTTGTTCTGTTTACAGTTAGATGGCCCCCTATCCCTATTTGGTAGTGCAGACAGACAGACGGACGCCAGGGGGTATATAACATAATATGCCCTTTCGGGCATATAACAAAGTAGTATTTTGACTTCCATACAAAATACTAAATCCCTTTAACTGTATTGAATAATTGCCAAAATGCAACAGTAGAAAAATATGTACCTATATAACTGTAATTTTAAAAAACGTTTTTCTTATGTTTTTGTTTTCTTTTTTTCATTGACACACTTAAAAGTATAACCTTAAAGGTCCATACTATGCTCCAGAATTCTTTTGTTTTTATGTCTCAAACGTTTTTTTACTTTTATAATTTCTTTCATCAGTTACGCATTGGCCAATTATATAATCCCACACGAATATATCTTCAAGATATATTCGTGTGGGATCATTATTAAATTTGATTGAACTCTTTAAAAACAAATTATATTGTGCTGTCGCTATAACTTTTTTCTAACTCTATTTATTTTTGCTAATTTGAATATGATTTGTTGTGTAATAAAAAGAAACTAACATTAGTTGTCATTATATAAAAAATCTTAAACTCTCATCAAAGGTTTGTAACTTTTTCTTTCATATTTTTACATCAAATTTTGTATCACATGACAACTCATGTGAGATCCTATAAATGTATATATCATAGTACCTGTAATAAAACAATAACATGTTTTACTATAATGGCATTATGTAAAGTCATCACTCTTATGAATTAAAAAAACAAATAACGAAAATTAACTGCTTAACCAAATTGTATATATGATAAATGTTTGATTGAATATGCTTTATATCACACTGAGAAATGAAAAATTGCAATATTTTCACAAAAGCAAAGCACACTTTTCAGTGTGAAATATAGCATATTAAAAATGTAGCAAAAAAAAATCAGTTTTTTGCTATGTGCCTAATAAGTGAATGTTAGCCATGTACGGCCGTTTTCATCAAAGCACCAAGTAACAATAATTATATCAGATGTTTAAATGCTACGGGAACATTGAGCAAACAAAAGTACATGTCATTTAAGATAATAATCATCGCTACGTTGTTACTGATAACATTTTTAGATTTTAGTTAGTAATGATATTTAAATTGAGAATAAAATCTAACAAGAGCACTGCTAGGCGGAGCATTATATACCGAAAGTGTTCTTTTTTTAAGTGAGGATGAAGCATTTGTAAGACATTACATAAATTAAATGAAGTATTACCTCATTCTTATAGCAATCCTTCTATAAAGTTTATATATTGTGGGCCAAATGGAACTTAAGTTAATGCTCTGGAAACTGTTTTAAGTTTTGAGGTAATAGCAACCTTGAACATTGACCTTTTGACCCCAAAATTAATAGGGGTGTTCTACCCAATATAGACAATCATCCTATGAAGTTTAAACACTATGGGCCAAATAGAAATTAAGCTATGTTCTGGAAACTGTTTTCAGTTTTAAAGTATTAATGACCTTATAATGACCTTGTGACCCAAAAATCAATAGGGGTCTTCAAGCCAATATGGACAATCATCCTATGAAGTTTGAATATTGTAGGCAGTTATGCTCTGGTCACTTTTTCTCTTTTAAAGTAATAGTGACCTTGACCTTTGACCTTGTGACCCCAAAATCAATAGGAGTCTTCTAACCAATATGGACAATCATCCTTTGAAGTTTGAATATTGTGGGCCACATGGAACATATGCTCCGGAAACTGTTTTCAGTTTTAAAGTAGTAGTGACCTTTACCTTTGACCTTGTGACCCCAAAATCTATAGGGGTCTTCTACCCAATATGGACAATCATCCCATGAAGTTTGAACATTGTGGGCCAAATAGACCTTTAGTTATGCTCCGGAAACTGTTTTCAGTTTTAAAGGAATAGGAATGGATGGATTGATGTCTGTCTAATATAAATATTCATCATTTAAAAAGAGGAACCATTACAGTTTTCCTATTGACATCAACCCTATAAGAGAGAAATTCGTGTTTTAAGACACTATTTTTTACTTCAGAAATAAGTTCATGGGCGCCGCCATTTTGGCGTTCTGTCATTCTCGCAAGACAGACGAGACCGAGATTGTGACGTGTTACACCCACTTCCGGTATAGGTACAACTGAAATATATCTTGATGAAGAACTTATTAATTTTATTGCGTACATTATATATTATTTATGAAAACATCATATGGAACTGAATTGCTTTAATTAATTAATTGAAGACGCCGCGACATTAATTATCATTTGTCCGATATTCAAGCTTGCTGAAGATCCCACCACATGATTTAAGCAATGACTGCTTAATTTTCAAAGATAAACCATAAATTTAATTTGGGTACTATGAGAAACTTCTTCAAATTGACGATATATCCTTTTATTTTGTACTTAATTTTCGCTAGACAAGCTGTGTAAATAGGGTACATCGCCGGTCATGTATCTTTTTTTCCGGTAAAATATCAACTAAATCCAATATGCTGAGGACGCGATTTTCCGCCATTGACGCTAAAAATGAGAATGGCGCAGGAAAATCGGCAGCCAGACTAATATCGTATGAAAACAAAACTGTCCGTTAGGTTAATTAGGCACCCAGTCAAAACTGGTACCAACAGCAACAGGTTGCCCATTCCCCTATAATTACGCATATTCTCGGGTTTATCCAGTTCCCTAAAGCTTTTTTCCACGTTATCTACTTATCAAATTCCTTTCCCCGACAGATACGCATTTCTACTACCGTAAATTTAATCCAATAAAACAAAAAATCATAAATCTACTTAATATTTACACAGATATACATAGTCTTTTCAACTCCATGATATTTAAAATGATTATTGGTAACTGAAAAAAAATGTGTTGTTATTTTATGACGTGCTGTAATTTACTGCAGTATAATTTGACAGGTGTGGAACCTAATTCCCCCTAAAGTCATTCAGTTCACTGATGAAGCGTAAAAAAATAGATATCTATTTCGTCATTAGAATATTTGACATGGGTGATTAACCAATCAGGGCAACATTGTGCATGATCAAAAGGTCTGACGGCACAGAGGCATACAAGGAGCAATAAAAATCGTCAGTACACAGTGTGACAGAAACATATGGTGCAAATTAGGAACAATTAAAATGGACAATGCGCAGTATTAGGCATAAGTAGTAAGAACCAGCAATTGTGTGAATAAATTATGCAAATTAGATTTTTGAGCAGCCAATAAAAATGATTTGCCGGCTACGATTACGATGTGCAGCACCATACGTTGACAGACATGTTAACAATTTACTTTTCAAAAGAGTTGCTTATATTTTTGAAATGTGTACATCAATTATAACATATGTTCACACCTTTAAATTTGAAAGTCAGAATCAAACTGCAAAAATTTAATTATATGTACTATTAAGAACACGTTTTAGTAGGGTTTTTATAACGGAAGTGGCTAGCGTACGGGCCTGTACGGCTAGCCAAAAGTTTTAGCCGTACGACTAGCAAAGACACACTGTATTGGCTAGCCGTACGGCACTTTTCAAAATTTTATGGAAGTCGAAAATGCATATGTTATTTTATGACTTTAAGCGAGGATTTTAACCAAGAAACAGCATTAATTGTCTTCGGATGTTAACTTTTTAGAGATTAATCGCCTTGATCGCTATATATATATCGATCTTTGTCATCGCAAGATGTCGAGAAAAAATAGCCTTTGCTTGCATTTACACCAATTGAAATAGTTTACAAAATTTACAAAATTTTGATAATAATCCTTTTTTGTTTCATTAAGTTTAATTTTCGACATTTTTAATATGAAAAAAAAAACAACAAACACTGAAAATGATTGTTGTTAGGCTCTTGATAATTGCGACAATTAGCGACGGTACTGTATAGAAGTTTGTCCATCAAGGAAAGTTTGCATGTTCCGTGAAAGGCATTCTAAAATTCTATTGTCAGTCCCTGGATAGGTTTTAATTAAGGCTAATTAATTGATTGACTGTGCTTTTATGTTCGATATTTATCTACTGTTTTGAAAATTATATAATTACTTTTGCATTTCACCGTTTTTTTTCATTCAATGTTCTTTTTATTTATTTATTCCACTCCGATCATTTTTTATTCGATCCATGTGCTTAAAATTAACAAAAATGATTTAATAATTCATACAAATAAAACAACAAATGATAAGCATGAAAATCAACAATTTTATAACGTTCGACTTCCATATAATTTTGAAAAAGTGCCGTACGGCTTGACAATACAGTGCGTCCTGGCTAGTCGTTCGTGACTCACGTACGGCTAGAACTTTTGGCTAGCCGTACGTTTCTTTATTTATTTTTTTTTATTATTTTTTTTTTTTTTGATATTGTTACGTATTTTGAACCATAAAAAAACTCCTCTACACCTCCTGTGAAAATTAAATTGTCTGGTCAATACTTTATTATATTAATATTTCCTTACGATTCAACTAGATTTATCATGAATCTAAAGATGTGGGAAATGACATCACGCGCACCTGTTTTTATACGGCCAATACACAAACATGGCCGCGCTTACTGATTTGTAGAAATCTGTGATTTAGCGATTTAAATTTTGTTATCATTCGTTTAATATTATTATTTGGCGGCAGAAAATTTGCAGATTTACTATTTATAGTATTCTTTTTCTGAAATCAAGTTTTTTATTCTAACCTTGTCTTTCCCTTTAAGGTAAAAGTGACCTTGACCTTTGACCTTGTGACCCCAAAATCAATAGGGGTCTTCTACTCAATATGGACAATCATCCTATGAAGTTTAAATATTGTGGGGCAAATGCAACTTAAGTTATGCTCCGGAAACCAAATAAATGAAACTGCTATACGTACGTACAGACTGATGTTCCAACATTTTGGTTTAGGGGCTATTTTCTTGTTATTTCTTTTTTCTTAAGGGCTACTAGGCCCTAACCCTTTTGAGTAACGGAATGAACCTATTTTCTCTTTGTTCTCTTTACTGTATATAGCCCTAAACCAAATGTTTTTGCTGGACGGAGTCGGCGAAATAAGCCATTTCTTTTTATTCTATGTTTAATAAGGGCAATGGTTCCTTACTCTATTGTTAGGATAATTATTTGCTCTCTTTTTCTGTGACAGTTAGATGCCTCTTTCCCTTTTCGGGTATGTGTCGACACACGGCCGGCAGGGGATTTAACAATAGTATCCGGCAATTCTTCGGGCATTATAAAATAAGAAACACAATTATTTTCTGCAATTATAACGTTGAAACTCACTTTGGTTCAACGAGTAGAATCCGTGCTGCAAATATCCCAAAAGTTTCAGTGATTTTTATCCCAATTTCAAAACAACCTTTGGCGTTCTGAAGGGAATATTAGCACCGTAAATCAGAAAAGGGAATGAAATCAAATCCAAAACTGAAATGATATTACCCAACATTTTAGGAAAAATATTCAAACAATTAAATTATGATATTGTATATATAGTGTTTATTACCCTTCCAATTTGTCGCTTTTTTGTTTGTTATGATTGCACACGAAGAAATTGGATATAACCGAGCCAAACGGAAAAAACAATTCCCCTGAGTCCACTGTAAACACATGCGCTGATGGTGAATGCGCATTTACGGCGATTTACGCGTTGTAAAATTCCATTACAATCACTTTTAACTGTCAAATGATAATATTACCCAAGTAGTTAGAATGATACAAATTCCCATATCAGTATGTTGAAAACAAATATGATCTTGTGAAATCTTGATATGAATTTACACAAAGTGCTTTCAATAATCACTCCTTTCCTTCGTTTACATTCTTTAGTACCGGAAATCTAGTATTTATATGTACCGTCATGTTTTGATTGACAGATCGTTACCCTAAAGAATCTGTATTATCTATTTCATTTTACAGCAATGATTGTTTAAAAAATCGTGCTAAATCGGCAGGGAAGGGTATAAACATTATTATTTTGTTTTGATGATTTATGTGAATTATACCTCCAAGAAATAATATACCCTCGGCCTACGGCTCGTGATTATAAAATCTTATGCAGGTAATACATGTTATCCACATATATCACTCAAACCATAATAAACATATAATTTATAGCAGGGGCTATCTATTCAGCTCATATAAGTCGATGCTTTAGTATGGTTTGGTAGGAATCAGAGGATTTTAGGGGAAATATTAGCATTTAGGTAGAACGACTTATTTTGCTATTGGGAAAACAGCCTTTATAGGACCTGTAAATATTACAGTGAAAAATCCCAATAGCATACCACATACAAGCAACTTTTATTTCATCACTTGAGAAGCTATAATAACTTTCTTGGCTCTCACCTCCCCTCTGCCTAGACTTTTGAGAATCCCTCAGAGTATCCCTTAGGGCCTGACGACAGTAAAAAAAAAAAATCGCCGGGATTTTTCACTTTTATTTGCTGACTAGTAAAAGTTACATCATTTTTTTTGCATTTTTTTTTTGCAAATTTTTTTCCTTATTTTAACGTTGAAAACAAATAAATTTTTTAAAAATTATTATCGATCTAGCAATTAAAATTTTTAAAACTTCTCGTTAAATCAAGTCGCAAATAAACACCAATCCTATCAATTACATAAAAAGTTATTTATGATCATATTTCATTCCTTAACTTAAATTTGTTTTTTATGGACCAAAATGGGATGAAATGAATTAATTTAAACATCCTCTAAATGGGAAAAATCAAGGAGCTTCTGGGACTTCGCCCCCTGGACCCTTAAACCAGGGCTCTGCCCGGACCTCAACCCCCTTTAAACCCCTACGTAAACGGGGCGGTAACTCAAATTTCGGCCTAGCTTACGCCCCTGCCTTTAAAATATCTATGGTCAAGGATAACCACAACAAGGGATGCCCATAGCGCACATGGTAAGGTTAATGACTCATCAGCTATTTTTTAAAAAGACAAAAACAATCATAAAAAAAACTCAAATTTTGCGTCTCTTGAAAACGTTAAAGAATTTTCGTTTATATTTATTCTTCCCTTCTAACTTACGCTTTTAATACCGATTTAAATCAAAGTAAAAATGGCAAATTCTTATTTATGAGAACAAACTGGGTATTAACAAAATAACTAAAAAAAAGCTTAGGATTTCCGTAATATTAATTTCGTCTGGACTGGACTGGGTTTTCCCCTTACCATCATAACAAATGTTCAGGGAAACCAAACCGGGAACAACTTTTCCAAAACAAAAGTTGCAACAAGCCAATAATTATTCATTTTCTACAAAAAATCTAAGTTCAAAGGGAATAATTTTCGCAAACTTAAATTAGAGGATTTCTTCTCACACATGATTTCAGTATTATAAGGAAACTTACTTGAAATTGGAAGTAAGACCTTTTAGAAATAAAGAAGTTTTAGATACCAATATTTTTTTTTATGAAAAATTCAAGTTACAAGGAGATAAAATCTGATAAACAAGAGGCCATATGGGCCCTGAGGTCGTCACCTGTTTAACCCCCACACACACCCCATAAGAAGATGTTTTCATGGTGGCGAAATGGTAAGCTCTAAGCTCATCTTTTTTAAAAAAGAAATTTTTTTTAAGAATTTTCTATACAAATATAAAAAAAACAATACACCCCCTAGGGGGGGGGCCAGTTTGACCCCAGGGCTTTTATTGAACAAAATTTGTAGACACTTACTAGAAAAATGTTTCCATGCTTTAATATCTAAAACTCTAGCTATTTGGGTTTTTCAAAGAAGAAATTTTAAGTTTTTCTATATAACACATTAAGGAAAATCAAATGACCCCCGGGGCAGGGCCCAATTTAACCCAGACTTTTATTTGAACAAACTTTGTAGACACTCAACTAGAAATTTTCATGTTAATATCTAAAACTCTAGCTATTTGGGTTTTTCAAAAAGGACCTTTTAAGCATTTATAACACATATAGGTTAAAGATCCCCCCGAGCGGGGCCAATTTTGAACCCCCAGGTTTTTTTGAACAAACTTTTGGTAGAAACCTATAGAACCATTTTGACACTAAATTCTTGCTCTAGCTCTTTGAGTTCTTTAAAGATATAATTTTTAAGTTTTTAACTATATGCATTTAGGGAAAATCAATGACCCCTGGGGCGGGACCAATTTTGACCCCAGGGTTTTTTTGAAAAACTTGTAGACACCTAAGAATGATTTCATGCTAAAATCTAAGCTCTATATTGGGGGCTTTTAAAAGCAGATTTTTTTAAGTTGTTTTTTACTATAACATATAGTTAAAAACAATGACACCCTTTTTTTTTGGGCGGGCCAGTTTTGAACCCCCAGACTTTTTATTTGAACAAACTTTGTAGAACTTACTAAAAAGATGTTTCTCTTATATCAAAAACTCTAGCTTTTTGGGGGTTTTTTTCAAAAAAGATTTAAGTTTTTGCTTTTACACATATAAGGAAATAAATCCCCCCGGGGGGCCAATTTGACCCTAGGTTTTTTATTTAAAAAATTTTGTAAACTCACAAAAAGTTTTTAAATGCTTAATATCTAAACTTTTTGGGGGGTTTTTTCAAGAAAAATTTTTAATTTTTTTGCTAAAACAAAAAAAGGGAAAAAAATCCCCCCGGGGGGGGAAAATTTTTGACCCCAGGGTTTTATTTAAACAAACTTGGAAACACATATTAAACATTTTTGATGTAAAATCTTAGCTCTGCTTTTTGGTTCTTTAAAAAAAAGATTTTTAATTTTTACATATGCATATAGGGAAAATGCCAACACTCCTGGGGGGGGGCCAAAATTTTGACACCCCAGGGCTTTTATTTGAAAAACTGGGTAGACACAAATATTAAACATGTTGATGCTAAATATCTAAGCTCTAGCACTTAGGGTTTTTTAAAAAATTTATTTAATTTTTACTTATCAATTTTTACTATACTGCATTAGGGAAAAATCAATGACCCCCCCTGGGGGGCCATTTTGACCCAGGACTTTTTTGAACAAACTTGGTGACACTCCACTAAAATGTTTCAAGCCAAATTCTATAAAGCCTGCTCTTATGGGTTTTTTAAAAAGAAGATATTTAAAGTTTTTTTTTCGGTTGCCATGGGCAACCCAGAGTTCTGCATGGAATTAATTCTTTGAAATCAATTTTTAAAAAAGGTGACACCAAAAAACATTCCTGTGCCTAGTGCGGTTTTTATGAGGAGATCATTTAAGTAAAAGTTCGGACGCGGCGGACGACGGACGAAACGACAAAAAGCGCACCCTGTCACTTGTGACAGTGAGTAAAAAAATTTTAAGTTATTAATATGTGGTTATGATAAGGGAACATTATTTTGAATTTTTAAGAAAACCATTAAGAAAATAAAGAAGTTATAACAAAAAACATTTTTTCTGAAAATTTTCAATGGGGTATTTCTGGATAATCCTTGGTGCTAGAGCTGTGAACCCTTTCACATATGAAAATATGGCCAATGATCAGAAACATATATTTGAAGATTTTAATAAATAATTTAAGAACTAAAAAAAGTTGTAGTGAAAAGAAATTTTACTGCCAGAAATCTGGAGGCGGTCGAGACGATGGTTTTTGGGACAGCTTCTCGAAAAATAACATCTCAACACTGCAAACTAATGCCATATTTCAAGGGGTTTCTTAAAATACTTTTCAGTAGTTTCCGTTTTTCAACAAATATTTTATATTTGCAAGTCCTTTTTTTTCCCCTAAAATTTAGGAAAAAGCCAAATGGCAAATTTTTGGGAAAAAATTTTGGTTTTAAAATTTTTTAAAATTATCGGGGGAAAAATTTTCTAATTTTTGGGAAAAATATGCTAGATTTTCCCGGTGTTAAAATTTTTTAAAAAAAAATCTAAATCTAAATAATCTTACTTTTAAAATGTTTAGGGCCCTTTCTCTCATAAACAGAAAACAAAGGACAAGTGTGTACAAATGTAAAATGATATTTAAAAACCTGTTTTTATTCACAAAAAATGAAATATTTCCCGTTAAAATTTTTAGTTAATTTTTTAAACATCTTATTAAACTTAAAAATGTCTTTTTATGTCTTTTTTTAAAATTTTTCCCCGCTTTGATTTTTTTTGGTGGGGCATCCTTTTTTTTATGGGAGCTTCTTTTAAATTGGGTGAAAAACTGAAAGATGTTGGTTTTTTGTGACTTGAAATAAATGTAGGGAATTTGGGATCTTTGTATCTTTCAAAAAACCCGTATGTGACCCCTTGGGTTTCCCGGGTGTTTGTTAAACTTACGGTAGGATTGGGGGGGGGGGGGGGGGGGGGTCATCCCAGATTACAAACACTTACAGTCGGGGTTTTTGTTTGGCCGGGAGTATCAGTTTTTATGTGCCCCAAAACACTAAAACTAACAGGTAAACTGATTTTATGTTTTTTAGAAAACCCTTTTTAAATACTGTCGATTTGATTGACAGTTTTTTGCATCTTTTTTCCTTAAATTTAGCGCAAATAGTACTTGCTGTTTTTGCGACATGCTACGTTGTTACGGGAATTTTTTCAAATATTTTCGAAAAAGCCGTGAAAAAAAACCCTGCAAGAAATTGAAAGATATCCCAAAATTTGGAACCCTTTTTAAAGCTATTTCGCGAAAACAAAAATTGAAAACGCGATTTAATTTTTTTTTTCAAATTGCCGGGGCTTGTAAAATTGGGGAATTTTTTTTTTGAAATAGGAGAAAACCCATTAAATTTTGGGAGGGAATGGGCCGATATCAGACCCGGGGGGATAAGGGGAAAAAAAGGCCCGAAATTTGGGGGTTTTTTTGTTAGGGATTTCATTTAATTCACAAAATGGAATAAATCCAATTTTTTTTCATCCGATACAATATTAATTTCCACTTTTTAAAAATTGATTTCAAGCTTAAAAAAAAATTTTAAAATTTTTTTTTAGGGTTCATTGAAAAATCCCGGGAATATTTTAAATATTCCCAAAAACCCCAAACAAAAACCATCCTCGTTTTCAAATCAACGGGTTATATAAATTTTCGGGAATTTTGGGTAAAAATTTTTCAAACGATATTTTTCAAAAAATTTTTCCGGACCTTTTTTTCTTAAAGGGGCAAGTATTAAGATTATATATTTAATTTTCGTTTTAATTCCCCCCCTGTACAAAAAATACACGAAAATTAATTTTTTATTAATATGATTTTTCTGATACAATTTTAACGATTAATTTTTCAATTTAATATCGACCTTTTGTAAATTAACGATATAATCATCAAGGGTTGAATTTTCCTTTTGATACAATATCAACCGGATTATCACAATATCGATTTCTCTGATCAATTTTACACGATATATCATAAAAAATCGGGCCCTCTGATACCAAATATCAACGGATATATTATCAAAATCTCCTTTTTATACAATTTTTCAACGTATTTTATTTAAAATCGTCTCTTTACAATATCAACGATAAAATCATCCCAAAATTGAAACCTCTGATACAATATCAACGATTATTTATTTAAAAATCCCATCCTTTTTATTTAAAAATCAACGAAAAAAATTTATAAAAATCATCCAAAACAATCCTTAACTTCAATAATTTTTAGCATATTTTAGAAATTTTTCGGGTCCTCTGTAAAAAATTTAAATGGGTTTTAAACATCAATAAACAATCCTCTTTATACAATATAAAACGGGTTATTTGCAAAAATCAAACCCCTGATAAAATTGATTTTGAATTGGAAAAACAAAATTAATTAAATTAAACTAAAATCGGTAAATAATTGAAATTTAAAACAATATGCTGGTTCTTTTTACCAGTTGGTTATAATTTTGAAATCTAACCCAAGTCCCCAACTTTCCCTTTTTTCCAAAAAATCTATTTATTTATTTTTCTTTTTATAATTATTTTATCCAAAAAATTGGGGGACAAAAAACAGACTAATTGGGGAAAAATTCTTTTTTGTTAAAAACTTAAAAGGGAAAAGGGAAAATTTTTAGACAAAGCCTAAACTCCCTTTAAAATTTGCAATTTTAATCTTTTTTAAATTTAAATTACAATGAACTTTTCTAGCACTTACTTGAAGAAGCCAAAAAACAACCATAAAAATCATTTTCTTTTAAAGGGAAAAATTTTAAATTCGTAAAATCTTTAAAAAAAGAAAAAAGAAAAAAAAAAAAACCCTTTAACAAGAAAAAATCCTTAACAATAGAAATTTTAACTCTTAACCTTTTAACTGAGTTTAACTAGCCAAGTTTGAAAAACACAAATCTCCCAATTAAGAATCATTTTCATTTTAAAAAAAAATTATTGAATTCCTTTTTCTCGGTGGGGCGAATTCTTCTTGTTGAAAAATGCAGCTGGGGCTGAACATCGTTCCTGGGGACAGGGGGAGCGGGAATTTCCCAAATATTTTCTGGCTAGGATAGAGACCCGCGGATAATATCTTCGTTTTTTTCCACCACTCAAGCAAGCTGAGATTTCCATCGATTTTCGGGGAAATGAAGGTAACGGGAAAATTCGCTCAACTAAACTAGACACTGGGTTTTAAGACTGCCAAAAATGATAACATTATCAAACCCATCTTTAAGTCAGAGATTTTTATTTTCTTATTTGGGGGTTCAGGAGAAAAAAATTTGTGATCTCATCAATTTTGGTTATAGGCTGGGAATTTTAGGTAGGCTGGAAGTTCAGTAGGCAGGAAGTTAAAGAAGAGGAGCTTGTTGCTGTTTTTGTTCACTAGCATCTCTTTTTTGTTTTTAAAAAACCCCCGGGGACAGCCCATGGAGCCAAACAATGAAATACATTTGCAAAAAGAAACTTATGTGCTTGGTGCTTTTGTTCACGAAAAAGGAACCTTTTTTTAGGTCAGGTTAAGCATCCCCCAAAGAAATGTCCTGAAAAAGCCCTTTTGTATTTTTTTTTTGTTTCATTACATTAACAACTTTCTGATTTGGTGAAAAAGTTTTTATTTTATGTATGTCTTTAATTTTTTGCCATGCACAACAATACCTTACTTAGGCCCGGAGCTTTTTAGCACAGAGGATGATGTTGTTTTTTTTAAACGGTTACAAAACAATTAATAACCCCCCTACAGGCTATGTTCATCAAAAGTAACAGTAAGTTTTTTTATTTGAAGCTGTCTTGTTTTAATTTGTCGTCACTCGCGCGCAAAAATAGCTGCACTCTGTTCAACAACCCTTTCCAAACATACATAACAGCTTTTCCAGGGGTAGGAAATTTTTTGAATAAGTTTGTGTCAATAATTGATACTTTTGTTCTGATTTTTGTTCTCTTTTTTAAGCAAAAAATGTTAAACTTGTAGACTGAGAAACACCAACTAGTTTTTTTTTTTTCCCGACATCCCAAACTTCAGGATTGAAGGGAAATGTTTTACTATTTTTTTAATGCGGCCCATAGAACCAAAACCCCCCAAACCCAAAAAATCTGCACAGTTTTGACTTCATTTGCTGCATTGTCTGTTAAACAATAGGAGGTGGAGTTTCCCGGGATAACAGCTTCAAAAACAAATAAAAATTTAAACAACTATGAAAAATTTGAAAAATTTATAAACTTTTTTTTTTGAATAAGTAACATAAGTATATATTTTGTAAAAAAGGGTTTATTTCTTTTTTTTAAAAAAAAGAAAAACACTTTAAAAAAACTGAAAAACTTTCATTAACTTTTTTTTTAAAGTTTTTAAAAAAAATTGATTGCAAATCTAGTTGTGTTTTGATAAAAAATGGTGGCCCTTTTTGGATTATTTTCAACTGTTTTAAAGGGTTTTTAGGTTATGTTTGTCTTAAATCATCTAAATTAAAAAATCCACCCCCTTCAAGTTTAGCAGCAATTTTCTCAGCTGTGTGGGAACCTCTCCCTTACTGTTTGAAACAGCACTTCGCAGTTCCAGTTGGTTAATAAAAGGGCTTAATTGTATCATAACTCTGGGGGGGCACGCTTGTCCATCGTCGTGTGTTATTGCTACAAACCCTTTAGAAATGGGGTGGCAAAATCTTTTTTTGTTTTTTTACCATGTCTACCTCCTTTTTTTAGCAAAGCTTTTGATTCTTTTTTGATGGCAATCATAAATAAAAAAACAAAAAGATAAAAATTTTTTTTGTAAAAGTACAATTTTCTACTTGGAGTTTTTAAATTTTAAATGAATTTTAATTTATTTTTTGTATTTTGAATAAATAAAAAATTCATATAAAAACATTTATTATATATGTAATGTATGTATTAATTAAATTTTTTACTAATTAAAGATTGTAATGTAATTTTTAGTTAATTTTTTTTTTAGTAGTTTTTTAAAGTTTAAATTTTTAAATAAACCCCTTTACCCGGTTTTTTTAATTTAAAAATGAAAGAGTTAAAGATTTTTTTGGGCTCCCAAAAATCAGGGTTTAAAACTTTCTGATTTGGGTGCCCGAAAACATTTTTTATACCCCTTTGGGTTTAAATCCTTTTTCAAGGTTTTGAAGTGGCAGTTCTGACTAAAATCAGTGGGGAGGACTTTTTCCCCCTAGTGTTTAAAGGTAAGGTCTCCAACCTTTTTTTTTCATTTTTATTTCCCTTCATTTTTTTTACCCTTTTTCCGGGGAAAGTGGCGTGTCAATTCCCAAACTAGAATAGTTTTGATGGAGGGGCAGGCCCCTTTAACTTTGATGGCCCCGTAATTCAGGGGCCCAAAAAAAATATTTTTTGGGGGAAGGGGCCCCAGCCTTTTTCTTGGGAAAAATGTGTCAAATTTTGGCATACTTTTTTGGGGAAAAAAAGGGGGCTCAAATTTAACACAAACTTTTTAAAAAGGGTTTTTCAAAATTTCAAAAGAAAAAGCCTGGAAATCTTATTTAAAAAAGTAAAAGACCTTTAAATTTAACACCATCATTTAATTTTGTTTAAATTCCCATGGGGGAAAAATTTTAAAAGACTGGGGAATTTAAGGGCCAAATGGGGAAAAAAAAAAGGGTATTTTGTTTTTGGGGAAGCAAACCCTTTTTTCGGCCTTAAAAAAGACATTTGGGTTTTTGGCCCCCATATGCTAGTTTTTATCCCGTTTTACTGTTTTTTAATTGTTTGTCCAAATTTTCTTCGCTTAAATTTTGTTAAATTTCTAAAAATACACACCAATTTTCTCCCCTACCCTTTCCCTTTGGGAAAAACTACTTTTTTTTTTTTTTTTTATGGGTTTTGGGCTGGGGGGGCTTTTGTTTTCAAAATATTCATTTTTAAAAACCCTTTCCCTGGATAATAAAAAGTTTAAAAATTATCCCTTTACTAAAAGGGTTTTTAAAAGGTTTAAAATTATACCGGGTATTAAATTGGGGAATATGAAAAAATTAAATTTCGTACCCCGTACCCATTTTTTTGGAAAACCAAATATTTTTTAAAAAAACATAATTTTCAAATTTAAATTTCCTTCTAATTTTTGTCCAAAATTTGCCATAAAAACTTTAATTGGGGAATTTTTAAACAGGGGCAAACATAAGATTAAAAAAATCCGGGCAGCTTTAAATTTTCAATAAGCCGGGGCCCCGTTTAAATTAAAAATGTGAAAGGGTTCACAAAGCAACTTGTTTTTTAAAACAAATTGTTTTAAAACCCTTTACTTTTAAATTTAGTCCCTTTCCCTTTTTATTTAAGTTTTCCAAAAAATTATAAAATA